>NC_034197.2:27665830-27891108 GCF_002021735.2 Oncorhynchus kisutch | reverse complement strand
GATGTAGAGCCCAGGGACAGGGAGAGCATGGGAGAGATGGGAGGGAAGGGATGGAGAGATGGGGAGGAGGGAGGGAGACTCCAGCATGTTATGTACCTTTTATTCCAGTCTGCTTACACTAATAACACACAAACAATGATACTTTTTAATTTATTGAACACAATCGTGTGAACATTCACAGTGCAGGGTGGAAAAAGTATGTGAACCCTTGGATTTAATAACTGGTTGACCCTCCTTTGGCAGCATAACCTCAAAGACAAACGTTTTCTGTAGTTGAGGATAGACAGACCTGCACAACAGTGAGGAGGAATTTTGGACCATTCCTCTTTACAAAACTGTTTCAGTTCAGCAATATTCTTGGGATGTCTGGTTGTGAACTGCTCTCTTGATGTCATGCCACAGCATCTCAATCAGGTTGAAATCAGGACTCTGACTGGGCCACTCCAGAAGGCGTATTTACTTCTGTTGACCCCATTCTGTTGTTTATTTACTTCTGTGTTTTGGGTTGTTGTCCTGTTGAATCACCCAACTTCTGTTGAGCTTCAATTGGTGGACAGATAGCCTAACATTCTCCTGCAAAATGTCTTGGTAAACTTGGAAATTCATTTTGCTGACCAGGCCCTGAGGCAGCAATGCAGTCCCAAACCATGAAGCTCCCTCCACCATACTTTACAGTTGGGATGAGGTTTTGATGTTGTTGTGCTGGGCCTGTTTTTCTCCACACAGTGTTATGTTCCTTCCCAACAACTCAACTGTAGTTTCATCTGTCCACAGAATATTTTGCCAGTAGCGATGTGGAACATCCAGGTGCACTTTAGTAACTTCAAACGTGCAGCAATGTCTTTTTTAGACAGCAGTGGCTTCTTCCGTGGTGTCCTCCCATGAACACCATTCTTGTTTAGTGTTTTATGTATCGTAGACTCATCAACAGAGATGTTAGCATGTTCCAGAGATGTCTGTAAGTCTTTAGCTGACACTAGGATTCTTCATAACCTCATTGAGCATTCTGCGCTCCTAGGGAGAGTAGCAACAGTGCTGAACTTTCTCCATTTATAGACAATTTGTCTTACCATGGAATGATGAACATCAAGACTTTTAGAGATACTTTTGTAACCCTTTCCAGCTTTATGCAAGTCAACAATTCGTAATCTTAGGTCTTCTGACATCTGTTTTGTTCGAGGCATGGTTCACATCAGGGAATGCTTATTGTGAATTAGCAAACTCAAATTTTGTGAGTGTTTTTTATAGGGCAGGGCAGCTCTAACCAACATCTCCAATCTCGTCTCATTGATTGGACTCCAGGTTAGCTGACTCCTGACTCCAATTAGCTTTTGGAGAAGTCATTAACCTAGGGGTTCGCATACTTTTTCCAACCTACACTGTGAATGTTTAAATTATGTATTCAATATAGACAAGAAAAATACATGAATTTGTGTGTTATTAGTTTAAGCAGATTGTGTTTGTCTGTTTTTGTGACTTTGATGAAGATCAGATCAAATTTGATGACCAATTTTATGCCGAAATCCAGGTAATTCCAAAGGGTTCATACTTTTTCTTGCCACTATATATATATATATAGTACCAGCTTCCCTGCTCCTGACGTTGAGCATGTCAAGTACATTGGTCAAGAACACTACAGTGTGTCTGTGTGTGTGTTTGCCTGCGTTTGTGTGTGTATGTGCGCGTGCATGTGTACGTCCTTTGTGAGGTTGTTTTGGGGTCCACAGCTGGTACTTCCTCTTTGGTCATTGGCATTGAGAATTGCCACATCTCTGCTCTCTGGGGGGATGTGAGGATGTCCTGGTCAACCTTCCCCCACATGTGTGCAAATACCACCGGCATATAACAGCACTTAAGATGTTATTGGTAGACTCTGTGTCAAAGAGCACTTGACTGTCATTGGTCCGCTCTGTCTTTGTGTCAAAGAGCACTTGACTGTCATTGGTCCACTTCACTGTATCTGTGTTAAGGTTGGCAAGACAATGAAAATACCCTCCTTACTCCAATTGAAGGTTAATTTGACCATAATTAGTTAAATCATACTGTATTTTTGTGAGCATACTGTGATTGGTACTCCTTCCCTCACAGACAGTGTGCAGGCTGCAGACGATAATAACATTCTTAGATAGAGAGTGAGTGTTGGTGTGTTCTGTCTTTTGCTGCCACTCCCTGTGAGTGTAAGTGTGTGTGTATGAGAGACTGTATAAGAGGAAATGGAGAGAGTGTGTTCTGTTTCTCCCTGCCACTCAGAGTGTATATGAGTGTGTGTTCTGTTTCTCCCTGCCACTCAGAGTGTATATGAGAGTGTGTTCTGTTTCTCCCTGCCACTCAGAGTGTATATGAGTGTGTGTTCTGTTTCTCCCTGCCACTCAGAGTGTATATGAGAGTGTGTTCTGTTTCTCCCTGCCACTCAGTGTGTATATGAGAGTGTGTTCTGTTTCTCCCTGCCACTCAGAGTGTATATGAGTGTGTGTTCTGTTTCTCCCTGCCACTCAGAGTGTATATGAGAGTGTGTTCTGTTTCTCCCTGCCACTCAGAGTGTATATGAGAGTGTGTTCTGTTTCTCCCTGCCACTCAGAGTGTATATGAGTGTGTGTTCTGTTTCTCCCTGCCACTCAGAGTGTATATGAGTGTGTGTTCTGTTTCTCCCTGCCACTCAGAGTGTATATGAGAGTGTGTTCTGTTTCTCCCTGCCACTCAGAGTGTATATGAGTGTGTGTTCTGTTTCTCCCTGCCACTCAGAGTGTATATGAGTGTGTGTTCTGTTTCTCCCTGCCACTCAGAGTGTATATGAGTGTGTGTTCTGTTTCTCCCTGCCACTCAGAGTGTATATGAGTGTGTGTTCTGTTTCTCCCTGCCACTCAGAGTGTATATGAGTGTGTGTTCTGTTTCTCCCTGCCACTCAGAGTGTATATGAGTGTGTGTTCTGTTTCTCCCTGCCACTCAGAGTGTATATGAGTGTGTGTTCTGTTTCTCCCTGCCACTCAGAGTGTATATGAGTGTGTGTTCTGTTTCTCCCTGCCACTCAGAGTGTATATGAGTGTGTGTTCTGTTTCTCCCTGCCACTCAGAGTGTATATGAGTGTGTGTTCTGTTTCTCCCTGCCACTCAGAGTGTATATGAGTGTGTGTTCTGTTTCTCCCTGCCACTCCCTGAGTGCATATGAGTGTGTGTTCTGTTTCTCCCTGCCACTCAGAGTGTATATGAGTGTGTGTTCTGTTTCTCCCTGCCACTCAGAGTGTATATGAGAGTGTGTTATGTTTCTCCCTGCCACTCAGAGTGTATATGAGTGTGTGTTCTGTTTCTCCCTGCCACTCAGAGTGTATATGAGTGTGTGTTCTGTTTCTCCCTGCCACTCCCTGAGTGCATATGAGTGTGTGTGTATTTGATGAATAATAGATGAGGATATAGATTGCTGAGCTCAGCTCTGCAGCTCTGGTCCACTGACCCAGTTAACACACAGGAGAGCACACACACAGTAACCATCGTCTGACCTGTCATGCACTGCCTTGTCCGCCAGTCCACCTATCAGATTCTAGCCTACCATGTTCTCACACACATCCTCCTATCAGAGAGCGTCATTTTAGTCTCTAAGGCCCCTTATCCTATCCCCAACATCCTTCAGGATGTGCATATATGAAGGGACCGAATAGGTGTAAGTAATATTGAAGATCAATCTCCTCTTTCTTCGATCTTGCAAGTACAGTATATGCACTTAGTCTGGCCCACAACGATCCTATTAAATTGATTGTTCTAATGTAATTCTATGGCCTCGCCCAGTATGCTAGCCTTGGTTCCAGTTGCTATTGCCGTCAATCATCCATCCCCGTTTTAACATTCCTGTCCTTTCATCTCTTGTCTTTTCCTCTCGCCTTACCCACTCACACGTGTGTCTTTATGTAATGTCTCAATACAGTTATGTATTGGGATATAGATGTGTGTTAGATCTGACACAGGTGGAACAATAATGGAAGAATGTAATAAAGAAAGAGGAATGTTGACAGGAAATAGCTTTGGTCAGGGACACAGACCTGGCTACTCAGACCAAAGGCATTCTAGAATGGGCTCTAAGGCAGATGGTCCCAGACGGTCTCTATACGTGTGTGTCAGGAGAGATGGAACTGAAAACAGTTTCCCAGAGATGGTATGCATTGCTGTTGGAATAGCACCACCTAGTGGTCACCAATGCATCGCTCAACTCCCTCTCTGTCTCTACATTTTTTATTTAACCTTTATTTAAGTAGGCAAGTCAGTTAAGAACAAATTCTTATTTCAAATGACGGCCTAGGAATAGATGGTTAACTGCCTTGTTCAGGGCAGAACGACAGATTTTTTACCTTGTCCAGCTCGGGAATTCGACCTTCTCCCCTCTCTCTTCTCTCTCCACCCCTCCCCTTTCTCCTCGGCTCTTCTCCTCTCTCTACCCCCTCCCCTTCTCTCTCTGTCTCTTCTTCTCTCTCTACCCCTCTCCTTCTCTCTCTGTCTCTTCTTTCTCTCTACCCCCTCCCCTTTCTCTCTGTCTCTTCTTCTCTCTACCCCGCCCCTTCTCCCCCTCTGTCTCTTCTTCTCTCCCGATCCCCTCCCTTTCTCCCTCTCTGTCTCTTCTTCTCTCTTCTACCCCTCCCCCTCTGTCTCTTCTTCTCTCTCTACCCCCTCCCCTTCTCTCTCTGTCTTCTTCTCTCTCTACCCCCTCCCCTTCTCTCTCTGTCTCTTCTTCTCTCTACCCCTCCCCTTCTCTCTCTGTCTCTTCTTCTCTCTCTACCCCCGCCCTTCTCTCTGTCTCTTCTTCTCTCTCTACCCCCTCCCCTTCTCCCCCTCTGTCTCTTCTTCTCTCTCTAGCCCTCCCCTTCTCTCTCTGTCTCTTCTTCTCTCTCTACCCCTCCCCTTCTCTCTCTGTCTCTTCTTCTCTCTCGATCCCCTCCCCTTCACCCCATTCTGTCTCTTCTTCTCTCTCGATCCCCTCCCCTTCTCCCCCTCTGTCTCTTCTTCTCTCTCTACCCCTCCCCTTCTCTCTCTGTCTATTCTTCTCTCTCCACCCCTCCCCTTCTCTCTCTGTCTCTTCTTCTCTCTCTACCCCTCCCCTTCTCTCTCTGTCTATTCTTCTCTCTCCACCCCTCCCCTTCTCCCTCTGTCTCTTCTCCTCTCTCTACCCCTCCCCTTCTCTCTCTGTCTCTTCTTCTCTCTCTACTCCTCCCCTTCTCTCTCTGTCTCTTCTTCTCTCCCGATCCCCTCCCCTTCTCCCCCTCTGTCTCTTCTTCTCTCTCTACCCCTCCCCCTCTGTCTCTTCTTCTCTCTCTACCCCTCCCCTTCTCTCTCTGTCTCTTCTTCTCTCCCAATCCCCTCCCCTTCTCCCCCTCTGTCTCTTCTTCTCTCTCTACCCCTCCCCCTCTGTCTCTTCTTCTCTCTCTACCCCCTCCCCTTCTCTCTCTGTCTATTCTTCTCTCTCTACCCCCTCCCCTTCTCTCTCTGTCTATTCTTCTCTCTCTACCCCCTCCCCTTCTCTCTCTGTCTATTCTTCTCTCTCTACCCCCTCCCCTTCTTTCTCTGTCTATTCTTCTCTCTCTACCCCCTCCCCTTCTCTCTCTGTCTCTTCTTCTCTCTCTACCCCCTCCCCTTCTTCCATTCTGTCTCTTCTTCTCTCTCTACCCCCTCCCCCTCTGTCTCTTCTTCTCTCTCTACCCCTCCCCTTCACCCCATTCTGTCTCTTCTTCTCTCTCTACCCCCTCCCCTTCTCCCCCTCTGTCTTTCTCTCTTTTTTTCTCTCTCTCTCACACACACACATTTTTTAAATTTCATGACCTATAAAGTAAACCAGACCCAGCTTTATGCACTGGTACCCACAATGACCCAGCTGCTACAGTACACACCAGTCAGTCCTCCTGACCTACCATTTGGGAAGCCCTGTGCTAGATCTCTACAGTTACATTACTCTCCCAATGGTAGCCTGCAGTACTGTACAGTATCATCTAGAGGGCACTGTAGACTCACTCTGCTCCCTGTCTCAAGTGTCCTGGCTTAGCTGGTGGCCCAGTTCACACTGTAACTGGTTGAACTGGTCAGAACTGGACTGGCTGAATCCTCCCACCAAACCCTCCCTATAGCTCACCTACCAGGGCTAATGAAGAGGGGCCAGCTGGGTCAATATTGGAGCACGAGTGGGCCATCAGGACCAGGAGAGGGGTGTTTGGGGGGGCTGATCAAACCGTGTAGGGACTAAAGGTTTTTACAGATTGTCCTAGTCTCTGTGTCTTCCTACCCATTAATAGGCTGGCAGGGTGTTGCGGCTAACACACTTCCCCTGCTATACACTGTATTGTACATGGCCAGCAAGGCATTATGGGATAGCGACCCCTCTTTATCTGTGTTGCATAATCAGGATGAGACGGGTTTAAACAGGTGTAAACGGGTGTAAACAGGACCGGGTCTGGTAAATACTGACCATAACCACTAGGCACACACACACACATTTGTTTTACTATCCTTTGATTCCCTTTCAAAATCCTATATTCCCTAACCCCTAAACCTAACCCTAACCTTAACCCCAAACCTAACTCCTCAATCTGAAATTCTAACCCTAATTCTAACCCTTACACTAAACCTAACTCCTAAGCTTAAAATAACCTTTATCCTTGTGGGGACTGGCGAAATGTCTCCACTTGTCCGAATTGTCCTTGTCTTACCATCCTTTTGAAGACAAAAACACACACACACGTATGAGCATGCATAACCACACACTCAACAGGACACCTTAGCTCACACACATGGGCTGTATGTACAGGACTACTGACACACACCCATACTATAGGAAACACAATCACACACGTATGAACATGCATAACCACACACTCAACAGGACACCTTAGCTCATACACATGGGCTGTATGTACAGGACTACTGACACACACCCATACTATAGGAAACACACACACACGTATGAGCATGCATAACCACACACTCAACAGGACACCTTAGCTCATACACATGGGCTGTATGTACAGGACTACTGACATACACCCATACTATAGGAAACACACACACACGTATGAACATGCATAACCACACACTCAACAGGACACCTTAGCTCATACACATGGGCTGTATGTACAGGACTACTGACATACACCCATACTATAGGAAACACACACACACACGTATGAACATGCATAACCACACACTCAACAGGACACCTTAGCTCATACACATGGGCTGTATGTACAGGACTACTGACACACACCCATACTAGAGGAAACCTTGCGACCGTCACTGTAATCTGTGACAAGATGTGTCTCTTTAGCACACCGTAGGTAAACCTGTATGAAATTCCCTATTGGTGAGTTGAGTCAGGGTCACTGTGTTCTAATCTACCACACCCAACTGCACGAGGCACAGTGGCTAGGCCCAAAACCATTGCTAGATACAATCTGTGCTCTACTATGTTCACATGTTCAGACCAGCTCCTCAGAGCCTCCTTTATGGATCCAGTTTTTCATAGTGGACATTGAAAACGTATTATTCACTTCAGAAGGTCGCCCCTATTCAATTCCATATCACCCGCCAGAGAATGGGACTGAGCAGTAAGCCTGTGTTTTGTTGTTGGTGGTGTTTCTCTGGTCTTGCTGTTTGGGTCGGCCATTAGAACCATGGCTGCGTCTCGTCCTTCAGTCATAAAGCCTCTAGTAATAATCTGCCCAGTGGTTTATGTAGCTCCTAGCCAGCCCATTTATGGGAGAGGAGGGGCTGGGGAGCCTGTTCTCAATGGGGAGGATATTGTTTAGAGGGCCCTGAGATTGGGTCTCCTCTCCTAGGGGCTTGAGGACCAAACAAAGCTTTCACTCTTCTCCCTTTATGTAACCTCCAACACACACACACCCATCCTGACAACTCATAACCTATCCACATGGTGGGGAGTGTATGGATCTCAGTCTACATCTCACTCTCCCTCTCTTTCTCCCTATCCTTCTCTTCCATAGTTGTCCTCTATCCCCTCCCTCCCTCCCTGTCTCTATTTATTTGACATGTTCTTCATTTTTCATGTTCTTTATGCCCTTCTTTCTTTCTCTCTTCCTTCTTCTCAGTCCAGGGCCTGTAACTGTTCTGTCTGTGTTGTCCCTGGGTTTCTCTTTCTGGCATGTTCCACCCTGGCAGCTGTTCAGGACTTGCTTCTCTCTTTGGAATCAGAATGAGGAAGATGATCATTCTAGGTTGTGGTTGTGTTTCCTGGCTGAGGGCAGTCCTCTGGATTTCACATGCCCCAGAGCCTTCTATTCTGGAAAACATCACCTTGTACTCTGGAATCCAGAGCCCTCTATTTAGAGAGCCTCTGCTAAATGCTAGAAGCATCCTCTGTGTCATGACACTGTGGGGATATTATAGCCAGTGACGAATACATTTGGCTTCCTTTTCCAAATGAATGAAATCCAAATGAGTGTCCAACCTAAATCAGTCAGATGATTTAATGTTTTGTTCTGGTCTATCCAAATATTATTCTAGCTCAGCTTGTCTTTACACATACATTCTCATTCACTACGTGTGTGTGTCCAAATGGGTCAATGTTGTGGCTGCTGGATAAATATCCCAAAAGCCAATAAAATGAGACAGGGCTAAGGCTTATGGGAACAATGGCTCGCTATAGAATTAGGTTTTGCTTCTCCCTGGCCTGATAAACACACACACCTACAGCCTGTGGACAAAACAGTCCATTAAACACAGCTCTGTGTTTATTTAGATTTTTTTACTGTAGCAGAGTGATGCTGACTCAGATTTAACACTTGAACATGTATGCAAACAAAAACCAATGATTGCTAAGCTAAACCATACAACACTATGCACAAGGACGACTTTGAACCATTTCCGCTGAAAGTTTACAAAGACACATTTACTTGGGGGAAAAAATTGGTAACGGAATGACGACACAAACAGTACAAACACAAAGTCATTCTGTTACCAAACTTTGCATCTGCGCTGTTCTTCATGTGTTACCTACCATCCCACTATAAGGCCCTATTGGTTTGTGGCAGTAAACTCTCTCTTTGTCAGCAGTATCTGTATCTTATTGCCCCAGTCCGGCTCCGGGTTGACGTGAACCAAATACACAGATCTAGGATCAGATTTCCCTCCCCCAATCTCAACCTTATCTGTTCAGGGGTAATTATATCTGATTCTGTGTCAGTGGTTAGGGGAAACTTCACCCACTCCCATTCATGCAGCTCCTGAGGGAGGTGACCCATAGTGACTGCTTCAGGAGCACTGACGCTATATGCTTCACCGAGGTGACATAGCTTCTCTGCCATTTATGGTAGTGCCACCAAGGAATGTCGCTAAAGAATGTCCTGTCTTGTGGACTCTCTTTTGAATGCCTTTGGCTTGTTTTACAGAATGACTAAATAGTTCCTGAGTCACTCAAAAGACCTGGATATTCCCTGGGTTACATTCATAGCTGCTCAAGTAGCTTGGTCTCCTAAGAGACAGACCTGGGACTGCAACGGCACTCAATTCAGCTGTGGAGAATGTATGTGATGTCAGCTCTGAAAGCATCTGGAAACCAGTTAGGTCAGTCAGACTCCAGAACTGGTCTTTCACTGACTGATAGATTGACACATATTCATGAGAAAAGACTAGAAAGCAGTTCTGTTAGTATGTTTGTTTGATTGTTCTGTATAAAGTGTATGTGATCACGTTCCTCATTGTCTTTTCATATTGTGTGTGTTAAAATACCCATAAGTACCCACAAGGATAGTAAAACAAGAAAATATATGCCTTGTGGGGACATTTACCACATCCCAATGAGGACAAAGGCTATTTTAAGCTTGGGGGTTAGGTTTAGGGTTAGTGTTAGAATTAGGGTTAGGGTAAGGGGTTAGGTTTAGGGTTTGGGTTAAGGTTAGGGTTAGGGTACATGTTAGTGTGTGTGTGTGTGTGTGTGTGTGTGTGTGTGTGTGTGTGTGTGTGTGTGTGTGTGTGTGTGTGTGTGTTTGCGGGCATAAGTATGTGTGTATGTATGTTTAAGTAGGCCCTTTGTACCAGGCCAGCTCACCTTGTTTGACTGAAGAGATAACACCTGTTCTGTAATGATGTTGAACAGCACTTGGGCAATTCCACGCTAACGGAATTATGATTTCAGATTTTTCTCTTTCAAGTGTATTCCAACACTAAAAACCATTGATTTCAAAGTTTAACAAACCATACAACTCTATGCACTTGAACTACTTTGAACCATTTACACAGAACATTTCACAAAAACACATTTCTGTTATTATTGTAATGAGCTTTGCCCCAAACAAGACCACATTTGGTTGGTTTGGTCCAGACCAAATCTGAAACAATCATAGACATCTATGTTTCATAAGTTTGAACATCACAGTAGAGTACAGTAGAGTAAGTAAGGTAAAGTATATATGTTCAGTACAGTAAGGTAAAGTAGATGAGTACAGTAGAGTATAATACAGTACATTATACTGTACTCTACTCTAACATGTCCTACTCTACTTTTCTTTACTGTACAGTTATGTTCTGTACTGTACTGTTCTCAACTGTACAGTGCTGTCCAAACTTGTTAAACATAGTTGTTATGATTGGTTAAGATTTGGCCCGGCCAGGGCGGACTGACCAAATTTCAACTACTTTTCAACATCCATGGATGTGCTGGGAGAGTTGACATTAATTGGAGAGAGAAGAGAGAGAAATAGAGTGGGAGAGAGAGATGGAGAGTGAGATGGAGGGGTTTCCCAGACTGTTGTCACACCCTTGCTTTGACCACCAGACCACAGAAACAGAAACAAAACAGATATGAGCTGAACATAACAGTATGCCAGTGGAAGAGAGGACAGTAGCAGGTGACCCAACTGTGGTTTGGGATGACTATGATTTCCCATTGTAGCCAATTTAACTGCAGTCATTTTCTGTAAATTCCGTTATCGATTTGGTTACAGAGTTTTAATCACTTAATAATTAATAAACAAATCTGATATCAGTAAAAACACTACAACTATTTGATAGGTCTACCTTTACTTTTTACTTCTGTGAACTTTCCTTCTCCTCCCTCATCCTCCCTCAAGAAATTTGAAAATATCTTTTTGGTAACGGAATTACAAGGCACAAGGCAACGTTTCTTAAATTTACAGAAGGCAAATAGTTTCTCCAAAACGAAGTATAAGTGTTGATATTAGTTGGCAGGGGTCTTCAACATTTATTGTGTTTTGATTTATTTCTGATACCTTTTTAAGACTTTTTCTGGTAGGTTTTTTATAAGACCCCTTTTCCATCTGTTTGACCAGAAATCAAAGCATTTGCTTATTCCAAATGTTTAGGGTGGAAAATTGTTGGAAAATGCATATGCCTTAATAATAAACTCTTAGCTTTCATTTGACACCAAATTTGACATGCTCCTCTGAACTTCATGTTGGTGCTCAGGGGTAATTTTACATGGAAATGCACCACTTCAGAGGCTTGAATAAATGGTCGTCGTTGACCGTGGATAGCAGATAAAGAGAATATTGCTTTAGTGATGGTGTCACGTTCTGACCATAGTTCTGTTATTTTATTCTTTGTTTTAGTATGGTCAGGGCGTGAGTTGGGGTGGGCAGTCTATGTTTGTTTTAGTATGGTCAGGGCGTGAGTTGGGGTGGGCAGTCTATGTTTGTTTTAGTATGGTCAGGGCGTGAGTTGGGGTGGGCAGTCTATGTTTGTTTTAGTATGGTCAGGGTGTGAGTTGGGGTGGGCAGTCTATGTTTGTTTTAGTATGGTCAGGGCGTGAGTTGGGGTGGGCAGTCTATGTTTGTTTTAGTATGGTCAGGGCGTGAGTTGGGGTGGGCAGTCTGTTTGTTTTAGTATGGTCAGGGCGTGAGTTGGGGTGGGCAGTCTGTTTGTTTTAGTATGGTCAGGGCGTGAGTTGGGGTGGGCAGTCTGTTTGTTTTAGTATGGTCAGGGCGTGAGTTGGGGTGGGCAGTCTGTTTGTTTTAGTATGGTCAGGGCGTGAGTTGGGGTGGGCAGTCTGTTTGTTTTAGTATGGTCAGGGTGTGAGTTGGGGTGGGCAGTCTGTTTGTTTTAGTATGGTCAGGGCGTGAGTTGGGGTGGGCAGTCTGTTTGTTTTAGTATGGTCAGGGCGTGAGTTGGGGTGGGCAGTCTATGTTTGTTTTAGTATGGTCAGGGTGTGAGTTGGGGTGGGCAGTCTATGTTTGTTTTAGTATGGTCAGGGCGTGAGTTGGGGTGGGCAGTCTATGGTTGTTTTAGTATGGTCAGGGCGTGAGTTGGGGTGGGCAGTCTATGTTTGTTTTAGTATGGTCAGAGCGTGAGTTGGGGTGGGCAGTCTATGTTTGTTTTAGTATGGTCAGGGTGTGAGTTGGGGTGGGCAATCTATGTTTGTTTTAGTATGGTCAGGGTGTGAGTTGGGGTGGGCAATCTATGTTTGTTTTAGTATGGTCAGGGTGTGAGTTGGGGTGGGCAATCTATGTTTGTTTTAGTATGGTCAGGGTGTGAGTTGGGGTGGGCAATCTATGTTTGTTTTAGTATGGTCAGGGCGTGAGTTGGGGTGGGCAGTCTATGTTTGTTTTAGTATGGTCAGGGTGTGAGTTGGGGTGGGCAATCTATGTTTGTTTTAGTATGGTCAGGGCGTGAGTTGGGGTGGGCAGTCTATGTTTGTTTTAGTATGGTCAGGGTGTGAGTTGGGGTGGGCAGTCTATGTTTGTTTTAGTATGGTCAGGGCGTGAGTTGGGGTGGGCAGTCTATGTTTGTTTTAGTATGGTCAGGGCGTGAGTTGGGGTGGGTAGTCTGTTTGTTTTAGTATGGTCAGGGTGTGAGTTGGGGTGGGCAGTCTATGTTTGTTTTAGTATGGTCAGGGCGTGAGTTGGGGTGGGCAGTCTGTTTGTTTTAGTATGGTCAGGGCGTGAGTTGGGGTGGGCAGTCTGTTTGTTTTAGTATGGTCAGGGCGTGAGTTGGGGTGGGCAGTCTGTTTGTTTTAGTATGGTCAGGGCGTGAGTTGGGGTGGGCAGTCTGTTTGTTTTAGTATGGTCAGGGCGTGAGTTGGGGTGGGCAGTCTATGTTTGTTTTAGTATGGTCAGGGTGTGAGTTGGGGTGGGCAGTCTATGTTTGTTTTAGTATGGTCAGGGCGTGAGTTGGGGTGGGCAGTCTATGTTTGTTTTAGTATGGTCAGGGCGTGAGTTGGGGTGGGCAGTCTATGTTTGTTTTAGTATGGTCAGGGCGTGAGTTGGGGTGGGCAGTCTATGTTTGTTTTAGTATGGTCAGGGTGTGAGTTGGGGTGGGCAGTCTATGTTTGTTTTAGTATGGTCAGGGCGTGAGTTGGGGTGGGCAGTCTGTTTGTTTTAGTATGGTCAGGGCGTGAGTTGGGGTGGGCAGTCTGTTTGTTTTAGTATGGTCAGGGCGTGAGTTGGGGTGGGCAGTCTGTTTGTTTTAGTATGGTCAGGGCGTGAGTTGGGGTGGGCAGTCTATGTTTGTTTTAGTATGGTCAGGGCGTGAGTTGGGGTGGGCAGTCTATGTTTGTTTTAGTATGGTCAGGGCGTGAGTTGGGGTGGGCAGTCTGTTTGTTTTAGTATGGTCAGGGCGTGAGTTGGGGTGGGCAGTCTGTTTGTTTTAGTATGGTCAGGGCGTGAGTTGGGGTGGGCAGTCTGTTTGTTTTAGTATGGTCAGGGCGTGAGTTGGGGTGGGCAGTCTGTTTGTTTTAGTATGGTCAGGGCGTGAGTTGGGGTGGGCAGTCTGTTTGTTTTAGTATGGTCAGGGCGTGAGTTGGGGTGGGCAGTCTGTTTGTTTTAGTATGGTCAGGGCGTGAGTTGGGGTGGGCAGTCTGTTTGTTTTAGTATGGTCAGGGCGTGAGTTGGGGTGGGCAGTCTATGTTTGTTTTTCTATGTTGGTTTTTGTGTTCGGCCTAGTATGGTTCTCAATCAGAGGCAGGTGTCGTTAGTTGTCTCTGATTGAGAATCATACTTAGGTAGCCTGGGTTTCACTTTCGGTTTGTGGGTGTTTGTTTCCGTGTTAGTGTTTGGGCCACACGGTACTGTTTTGGTTTTGTTAATTCACGTCATCGTTTATTGTTTTGATTCAGTGTTCAGTGCTTTCTTTAATTAAAATCATCATGAACACTTACCACGCTGCGCTTTGGTCTGATCCTTACTCCTCCTCAGACGAAGAGGAGGAAAGCCGTTACAGATGGGCAGTTTGACAATAGGCCTGTCTGTGTCTTTGGTAATAGTGCAGGGGGGTTGATTTATAAAGCCTGCAAGCAGCCATGTGCCCACTTTCATTCATTACACACACACACACACACACACACACACACACACACACACACACACACACACACACACACACACACACACACACACACACACACACACACACACACACACACACACACTCTCAGAACCCTCAGAATAACTGAGGCCTACTCTTATGTAAGCTGCCTTTCCCCTAAACTCTAGCCTCTCTCTCTCTGGGTGTGGGTCCCTCCATTCCCTCCCTTCCTCCCCACAGTTCCTCATTAAAGCCTTTTATTCATCCCCCTGCCCTCCCTTATCCTTCTCTCCCCATCCTCCTCTCCCTCCCTCAATTCATTTCTGTACAGAGGCTCTTTGGCAGCCCCCCTCCTGCTTTACCCCCCCCTACGTGCCCCGCTTCGCTTCGCCCCCTAATTGGTTGTGAGCCGTTGGTATACAAAAACACACACACACACACACACACACTTCTGCATTACGGTCTTGTTGGTCATATGACTGTATAATCTGAAAAGGGGTTTATGGTGTAGCTGTTTTTCAGCTAAAACTGATTCTGTTTCCTCAGATAGAAAAAAACCTAGTCAGCCTTAATCAAATGAACAACACTGGTTTTGTTTAGTACTGTGACATCATGTTTTCTACAGTATGTGGAATGTGGATATGTGTTGAGTAACATCAGGCCCAGTGGCAGTATCCAGTAGGAACAGAGATGAGATCATAGGCTTCTGATGCAAGGCTAATTGGGATTTAAGGCAGATGATTTTCTAAGAGATGTGTTAAAATGAAAGCAGGGCATTCTGACTGTGAGAGTTGATTGGCTGAGAGTTTAATTTAATCAAAGCTCATTGGTCGTGGTATGCAGGCTATGTGAGGTAGTTGTTTTCAGTGTGCTTGCCGTCAGTGCTCATTGGCTGTGACATTGAACCTGTGGAAGATAATTGGCTCAGCCTTGACAGTTTGTTTCTACCCTTATGAGATGTTTTCTCCATCAGATAGCCAACTGCGGAATTTCACTGGCCCAAAAACTGTGTCAGAATAAAATACTTTCCCTCTTCACCCCTTCCCTGTTTGCTCGCTCCCTCTCTCGCTTCCCTCTCTCCCTCCCTCTTGTTCTTTCGCTCACACACACAGTGACAGCTCCTGGAGGGCTCTTTTCTCCTCCCTGCTCCCTCGATCCCCTCACATCCGTCCTCAGGGTCTGTCTTTCTCTCTTTTTCTCCCTCAGTAGATTTTACACCCTGTGGACTCTGAAAACTTAACCCTACGTTCAATCTTCTGTCAGTCCTTCCTTCAGTTAACCCTGCGTTCAAACTGCAGTCAACTTTATTCAGTTCAACTGTCACTTCTTGTCATTCCGAGCCTTCATCAGGACCACCCGACGCTGCGAGGAGTACTTGTTCTTCCAGGAGCGCTGTGCCCTATGGTGTTGTGTTCGCTGAAGCATGTGTGTGTGTGCTCCATAGGCTTGGCGTTAGCTGGACTCTCTCTCGTCTCTGTTGGCTGTGTGATCAGTGAAGCATGGATTCAGCAGAGCTGCTGCTCTATCAGTCTCTCAGGCTGCCAGCAGGACAGGCTGATAGCAGGACAGGCTGATAGCAGGGTCTCCTAGGGCTGTGGACTCCGTAGTGACTGTGGTCTCTGGATTTCGTTTTCTGTCTGAAAGTGGGGTCTGGTGTTGGATGGGCTGGTTGAGCAGTGGACTCTGCTTGTGATGGGCTGGTTGAGCAGTGGACTCTGCTTGTGATGAAGGCCCTGTGCTGGACAGTGGACTCTGCCTCAGTGGATCAGCCTTGATACATTCCTTTGGCTTCTTTGTCTAGTGGACCTTAGACCCTCTTTTTTTATTCCCTGTGTGAAGTGGACTTTGTTCCAAGAGGACCTGTCAGTGAGTCTGTCCAATGTGGCTGTGGCCATCTCCTATGGGCCAGACTGATGCCTCCTTTCCCTCTGAGGTGTCAATGAGGCTGTGTGAGGCTCCGTGCACCCCCCCATCATGGAGGTCATCTTCAACCTGATAACTGCTGACCCCTCTCCACCTCCTTCCCCCACAACCGTGAGTCTCCATCTGTATACAGCGTGCGCCTGTGTGTGTGTTCATCTATGTTGGACCTCACAGCATGTGCACGTACATCTCTAAATGTTGTCGTTCATTTAATATGCATGTGTTCACATCCATGTGGGTATCCCTCCAAATGCAGCGTCTATGAGTGTTAATGTGTCTACAATGTATCAAAGTGTCCTTGCATTACATGAACCAGTACATACCCATGTTGAAATCCTAACAGCGCATTTGATTTGAGCTGTGAGTTGCGGGTAGAGTCCAGAGGCCTGTACTGAGAGGCTTTGAGAGGACATCATAGAGACTGAAAGCCTGTGTTGTGATGGCTGGGCTGGGCTAAGCCATAATGTTTCAACAGGCTCCCAGTTTAGTTTAGTTTAGTTTAGTCTTGTGTGGTTTTTTTCCTGTTGGAAGTGGACACAACAGGCTTTTCTCCCAGACCCTCTGAATTCCTCCACACAACAAAAGTTAGCTGCTGGTGAGCTTGGTGAGCTTGGTGAGCTTGGTGAGCTTGGTGAGCTTGGTGTGTGTGTGTGTGTGTGTGTGTGTGTGTGTGTGTGTGTGTGTGTGTGTGTGTGTGTGTGTGTGTGTGTGTGTGTGTGTGTGTGTGTGTGTGTGTGTGTGTGTGTGTGTGTGTGTGTAAATCACTGCATGCCCAGCGTCACACAGAGTTATGTAATTGTCCCTAGCTATTGAATGGACCTCATTGTTGTCCGATTGGAACCCCTTAAAGGCACACAAAAAGCGGATTTCCATTCAAAACTGTCCTTCCTCAATATCAGAGCTGCTTAATTTGGCAGGGCTGGGTGGGAACTGAGACCATCAGGAAAGAAGAGGAGAGGAGGAAAAAGGGAAGAAAAGAGCAAAGAGAGTATACATTTGGAAGAAGAGCAGAAGAGGGATGAAGAGAGGAGAAGGGAAGAGAGGAGGAGAGTCATGAAGACTGGGAGTGGAGAACGGGAGAGGAGAGGCATTGGGAACTTGTGTTGATGAGTTTGGCTTGCACTGCTCTAGAGAGGGGAATTCCAGATCCTTAGCCCAACACAGTGTCTCCCAGTCTGCCAACTCATAGTGAGCTATGCAGTAAGATCTCCCTAGTCCTAGAATAGCCCTACACTGTAAGATCTGCTGTGTACATTCTACTGCTAAATCATTTATTAAGATCATTTTGACATGGAACACTCACATGCTCTGATGTTCTAGCTAGACTTAATTCAGGTGTCCTGAGGTCTTGGCACACTCACACACTCACACACTCACTCTCACACACACACATCAGTCTTGTCAGTTCTAATCAGTCCTATCAGATCTGTGATCTCTCTGAGTCAAGAATAGACCCACATTCACAAAACATGGACAAACTTTCCTTAACCTGTGAAGGTTTCATTGAAACATATTGTATCTTATCAATTTTTGAGAAAGAAAGCCGATATGACAGAGGTTGAGTGAATAATGTTCTTGTGAATCCTTTGTGTCTCTGTAACTCTTTTGGGCTGTTTACCAGAACAGTTAGGAGGACGGAGTTTATTTATTGTGTTTGGTGTCATGACTGAGTGATCAAGTTTCAGCTGGATTAATCATACTGTAATTAAAGATGGGTTTCTATGGCAACCCATAAGATTATGTTCATTTCCCAGCGTTATCAGATGCAAACATGTTGAATGAAGAAGTGCCAGAATTTCTCATTAGCACACACAAGCATATGGACATAAAAACTGCCAAATATGCGAAGCAAGGCTAAAGAACGTAAAATGTAATGCGAGGTAAAGACCACCCTCAAGACTAGATCAGTATAAAATACCACAGGCCTCATTTATCAACCATGCATATGCTCAAATCTGTGCGGAAACTATTTCCACGCGGTGTGAGATCAATCAACATGAATGTTTGCTTGAGAGTGTGTGTAAATTTACTCAAAGCCATTACTATGCATAGGCCAAGTGGTAGGAAAGGGAACTGCTTGTCAAACGTACCCTAGTGAATGGGGAAAATATATGTTGAAATTGTGAGTAATAATACAAATATTTTTGAAGTGATTTCATTATATTTCCATTGTGATTTCATGCAACATGTTGTGACAGGTTATATCATTTTATTTGACCACTTCCGTGCATTTGTTACAATAATCATTCATATGAAGTGCAGTAATTTGTTCAATTAGAGGCACGTGTGAAAGTGAAACCATTGAAATGCTATAAAAGACTGAGATAATGAGAAATCAAATGAGATGAGATGGCTGATCCTGCTCTGTTGAAAGATTTGGCATTTAACAGAGATGGTTGATCTTGCTCTGTTTTGGCAATTCACAGAGAGCCTGTTTTTAGAGACAGGTGGGACTTTTTTTTGCAGAAGGTACAGATTGACTCATCAGATATCGTTTCCAAAACCAATCTTTAAGGATTGTTGCGAGGATTTAAGACCTACTTTAGAAAGGCACATGTCATTCTGGTGCACATCCAAGTGCTAATCAACCATCAGGTTTTTGGCAAAGGGCACTTTGATCAGCATCTTACAGCCCTCGATAAGCCAATGTTTTGGATGCAATCATCAGCAAAAATGAACAGTTACATACAATTTCCATACACCATCGCACAACAGGTTGAAGTCTAGGTTTTTTCTTTTGCCATTCATGGGTTCCCAAATACAAATGGAGCAATGATAGGTTATGTGATGCGCAAAAGACACTGCTGAATGTGATGGCACAAAATTTTTTTTTTTTTTTTAATTTCACCTTTATTTAACCAGGTAGGCTAGTTGAGAACAAGTTCTCATTTGCAACTGCGACCTGGCCAAGACAAAGCATAGCAGTGTGAGCATACAACAAAGAGTTACACATGGAGTAAACAATTAACAAGTCAATAACACAGTAGAAAACGAAGGGGGGGTCTATATACAATGTGTGCAAAAGGCATGAGGAGGTAGGCAAATAATTACAATTTTGCAGATTAACACTGGAGTGATAAAAGATCAGATGGTCATGTACAGGTAGAGATATTGGTGTGCAGAAGAGCAGAAAAGTAAATAAATAGAAACAGTACGGGGATGAGGTAGGTGAAAAGGGTGGGCTATTTACCAATAGACTATGTACAGCTGCAGCGATCGGTTAGCTGCTCAGATAGCTGATGTTTGAAGTTGGTGAGGGAGATAAAAGTCTCCAACTTCAGCGATTTTTGCAATTCGTTCCAGTCACAGGCAGCAGAGTACTGGAACGAAAGGCGGCCAAATGAGGTGTTGGCTTTAGGGATGATCAGTGAGATACACCTGCTGGAGCGCGTGCTACGGATGGGTGTTGCCATCGTGACCAGTGAGCTGAGATAAGGCGGAGCTTTACCTAGCATAGACTTGTAGATGACCTGGAGCCAGTGGGTCTGGCGACGAATATGTAGCGAGGGCCAGCCGACTAGAGCATACAAGTCGCAGTGGTGGGTAGTATAAGGTGCTTTAGTGACAAAACGGATGGCACTGTGATAGACTGCATCCAGTTTGCTGAGTAGAGTGTTGGAAGCCATTTTGTAGATGACATCGCCGAAGTCGAGGATCGGTAGGATAGTCAGTTTTACTAGGGTAAGCTTGGCGGCTTGAGTGAAGGAGGCTTTGTTGCGGAATAGAAAGCCGACTCTTGATTTGATTTTCGATTGGAGATGTTTGATATGAGTCTGGAAGGAGAGTTTGCAGTCTAGCCAGACACCTAGGTACTTATAGACGTCCACATATTCTAGGTCGGAACCATCCAGGGTGGTGATGCTAGTCGGGCATGCAGGTGCAGGCAGCGACCGGTTGAAAAGCATGCATTTGGTTTTACTAGCGTTTAAGAGCAGTTGGAGGCCACGGAAGGAGTGTTGTATGGCATTGAAGCTTGTTTGGAGGTTAGATAGCACAGTGTCCAAAGACGGGCCGAAAGTATATAGAATGGTGTCGTCTGCGTAGAGGTGGATCAGGGAATCGCCCGCAGCAAGAGCAACATCATTGATATACACAGAGAAAAGAGTCGGCCCGAGAATTGAACCCTGTGGCACCCCCATAGAGACTGCCAGAGGACCGGACAGCATGCCCTCCGATTTGACACACTGAACTCTGTCTGCAAGGTAATTGGTGAACCAGGCAAGGCAGTCATCCGAAAAACCGAGGCTACTGAGTCTGCCAATAAGAATATGGTGATTGACAGAGTCGAAAGCCTTGGCGAGGTCGATGAAGACGGCTGCACAGTACTGTCTTTTATCGATGGCGGTTATGATATCGTTGAGTACCTTGAGTGTGGCTGAGGTGCACCCATGACCGGCTCGGAAACCAGATTGCACAGCGGAGAAGGTACGGTGGGATTCGAGATGGTCAGTGACCTGTTTGTTGACTTGGCTTTCGAAGACCTTAGATAGGCAGGGCAGGATGGATATAGGTCTGTAACAGTTTGGGTCCAGGGTGTCTCCCCCTTTGAAGAGGGGGATGACTGCGGCAGCTTTCCAATCCTTGGGGATCTCAGACGAGATGAAAGAGAGGTTGAACAGGCTGGTAATAGGGGTTGCGACAATGGTGGCAGATAGTTTCAGAAATAGAGGGTCCAGATTGTCAAGCCCAGCTGATTTGTACGGGTCCAGGTTTTGCAGCTCTTTCAGAACATCTGCTATCTGGATTTGGGTAAAGGAGAACCTGGAGAGGCTTGGGCGAGGAGCTGCGGGGGGGGCGGAGCTGTTGGCCGAGGTTGAAGTAGCCAGGCGGAAGGCATGGCCAGCCGTTGAGAAATGCTTATTGAAGTTTTCGATAATCATGGATTTATCAGTGGTGACCGTGTTACCTAGCCTCAGTGCAGTGGGCAGCTGGGAGGAGGTGCTCTTGTTCTCCATGGACTTCACAGTGTCCCAGAACTTTTTGGAGTTGGAGCTACAGGATGCAAACTTCTGCCTGAAGAAGCTGGCCTTAGCTTTCCTGACTGACTGCGTGTATTGGTTCCGGACTTCCCTGAACAGTTGCATATCACGGGGACTATTCGATGCTATTGCAGTCCGCCACAGGATGTTTTTGTGCTGGTCGAGGGCAGTCAGGTCTGGGGTGAACCAAGGGCTGTATCTGTTCTTAGTTCTGCATTTTTTGAACGGAGCATGCTTATCTAAAATGGTGAGGAAGTTACTTTTAAAGAATGACCAGGCATCCTCAACTGACGGGATGAGGTCAATGTCCTTCCAGGATACCCGGGCCAGGTCGATTAGAAAGGCCTGCTCACAGAAGTGTTTTAGGGAGCGTTTGACAGTGATGAGGGGTGGTCGTTTGACTGCGGCTCCGTAGCGGATACAGGCAATGAGGCAGTGATCGCTGAGATCCTGGTTGAAGACAGCGGAGGTGTATTTGGAGGGCCAGTTGGTCAGGATGACGTCTATGAGGGTGCCCTTGTTTACAGAGTTAGGGTTGTACCTGGTGGGTTCCTTGATGATTTGTGTGAGATTGAGGGCATCTAGCTTAGATTGTAGGACTGGCGGGGTGTTAAGCATATCCCAGTTTAGGTCACCTAACAGAACAAACTCTGAAGCTAGATGGGGGGCGATCAATTCACAAATGGTGTCCAGGGCACAGCTGGGAGCTGAGGGGGGTCGGTAGCAGGCGGCAACCGTGAGAGACTTATTTCTGGAGAGAGTAATTTTCAAAATTAGTAGTTCGAACTGTTTGGGTATGGACCTGGAAAGTATGACATTACTTTGCAGGCCATCTCTGCAGTAAACTGCAACTCCTCCCCCTTTGGCAGTTCTATCTTGACGGAAGATGTTATAGTTGGGTATGGAAATCTCTGAATTTTTGGTGGCCTTCCTGAGCCAGGATTCAGACACAGCAAGGACATCAGGGTTAGCAGAGTGTGCTAAAGCAGTGAGTAAGACAAACTTAGGGAGGAGGCTTCTGATGTTGACATGCATGAAACCAAGGCTTTTTCGAACACAGAAGTCAACAAATGAGGGTGCCTGGGGACATGCAGGGCCTGGGTTTACCTCCACATCACCCGCGGAACAGAGAAGGAGTAGTATGAGGGTGCGGCTAAAGGCTATCAAAACTGGTCGCCTAGAGCGTTGGGGACAGAGAATAAGAGGAGCAGGTTTCTGGGCATGGTAGAATATATTCAGGGCATAATGCGCAGACAGGGGTATGGTGGGGTGCGGGTACAGCGGAGGTAAGCCCAGGCACTGGGTGATGATGAGAGAGGTTGTATCTCTGGACATGCTGGTAGTAATGGGTGAGGTCACCGCATGTGTGGGAGGTGGGACAAAGGAGTTATCAGGGGTATGAAGAGTGGAACTAGGGGCTCCATTGTGAACTAAAACAATGATAACTAACCTGAACAACAGTATACAAGGCATATTGACATTTGAGAGAGACATACAGCGAGGCATACAGTAATCACAGGTGTTGAATTGGGAAAGCAAGCTAAAACAGTAGGTGAGACAACAGCTAATCAGCTAGCACAACAACAGCAGGTAAAGGTGTGATATGTGATTGTCCCACCTAGTTATCTTTAGATGGAATGCACTAATTGTAAGTCACTCTGGATAAGAGCGTCTGCTAAATGACTAAGATGTAAATGAGGTCTTTCCTGGTGTCCATCAGGCAGGTCAACCAGATACTAGTAAGATTAGTGTTTATCTGTGGGGCAGGGGTCCACCCAAACCTTCCCCCAGCCTCCCTAACAGGGTGTGCCTGTTTGTCCAGGGACTGGTTGGTTGTGTAACAGCTACTGATCCAGGCAAAGCTGGTCAGCACCCTAAGAAACCAGGACTGGCTTACAAAGATCCACCACAGGCCTGGGAAATGTCATAATCCTACACACACACACACACACACACACACACTTACAACACTAATGTTTATAAAACACACACCGCATGCAGTAGGACCACATACCGACCCCGCAGGTCAGGACTGTCTCTTACAGTAAGTGGTTCACTGGTGGGGTCATCCTCCTCTTATAGAAGTAGTCCTGTCATCTTTCCTCTGCCCTCTCTCACCTCTCCTCTCGACACCACTTACTCTTCTCCTCTCTGTATTCCCCTTCTCAAACCTCCCCTGTTACACTTATCTACACATAGACACATTCCTATCCACATTTCTGATTCCGATCTGTGATGTGGTGGGTTCTGGGAGATTGAATTTAAGCATGTTTAGTTGAAGTCTAGATGTGTAGAGAAAGTGATTCAGGTGTAGATCTTGCATAATCATGTGAATGTGAAATCCTTGTTAAGATATGGATATGAAGTTGGGTTTTCTTCTGTTATGTTTAGCACTGGGTCATGAGGCTTGAATAAATATCAGTTATGAAATTCTACTGCATATGTATATTTAGAATAAACTGTATTACAGCATGGCTTTGGCCAACTTTACACCTGGGCTTAAACTGTTTGGAATGTCAACATTGTTGACCTAGAATGAAGCCACAAGACTAGTCTCTCTCTCTCTCTCTCTCTCTGTCTCTCTCTGTCTCTGTCTCTCTCTCTCTGTCTCTCTCTCTCTCTCTCCTCTCTCTCTCTCTATTTAGCAGTCAGGTCATTGAGTGTGCGGGTGGGTTTGAGCGTTAGGGTAATTAACAGAGTTTTACCTTAGTTACTGTACAATGTTTCATTTCCAGCCTGGGGGTATCCTGTGTTCTCTCCTTGGGTTTCCCTCACAATCTCACATGCAGCGGAGGTACAATGATCTTCTGGTTTCACCTTGCTGTATGCTCTGATAAGTGTGATACATGCACTAAAATTGAGCCTGCAGATGGCCAGAGACATTACACACTCTTAGAAAAAAGGTGCTATCAAGACCCTTAAATGGTTCTTTGGCTGTACCCATAAGTGAACCCTTTGAAAACCCTTTTTGGTTGCAGGTACAACCCTTTTTACAGAGGGTTCTACATGGAACCAAACAGGGTTCTCCTATGGGGACAGCGGAAGAACCCTTTTGGAACCCTTTTTTCTAAGAGTGCAGATAATGCATGTGAAATGGGGAACTGCAATTCACTTCGATTTTTGTACTTACCCACTTACTGGTATGTGCACTGATAAGGAATCGACTTATGGCTGACGCGTTAGTTAGACCAGGGCTACAGGGAATAAATAGGTCCAATCTATAACACACATACTCTATATCACACCATATCATGTACACTATATCATATTGGAACCTATGATGCAGTCAGGGATAAACTTTGCACTGTAATCTGAACTGTATGTGCTGTGTGCATGTTTACTGTATACAGACAGAGATATACTCCGTCTAGGTGTAAACAGTAAGGTGTGCTCGTCACAGTTGTATTGAGTTTGGAGTGAGTATATTTTCTCAGTGGCCAAGTACATCTATCTAACTCTCTC
Source organism: Oncorhynchus kisutch (assembly GCF_002021735.2). Lineage (NCBI taxonomy): Eukaryota > Metazoa > Chordata > Actinopteri > Salmoniformes > Salmonidae > Oncorhynchus > Oncorhynchus kisutch. The sequence goes on along the minus strand of NC_034197.2, from coordinate 27,866,504 downwards.
TTTCTCTTTTTCACTCTCTTTCTCTCTCTCTCTCCCTTCCTTCCGCTCTCTGAGGAGATGTTGGCTCAGACTCGGATCATATCTAAATGACTGAATTTCACACTCCAGATTAGTTTCATAACCTTTTACCCCTTGCTTCTGTGGATCAGATGGAACACTGTCACTATGGTAATGTGTTCTGAGTTGGTGTGGATCTCTAGGGCATTTGGAGGAATCTGCTTTTATACAGCCCTTATTAGAGTCTGTCCTTCCTTCCTTCTAGCTCATAAATTGTTTATCAAGATAAAATGTAGGTCATACTCTGATAGAGGAGGTGGGCATTATGGAATAATGACAGATTATCATGCTCTTTTTGCTGGTGTGTGTGTGTGTGTGTGTGTGTGTGTGTGTGTGTGTGTGTGTGTGTGTGTGTGTGTGTGTGTGTGTGTGTGTGTGTGTGTGTGTGTGTGTGTGTGTGTGTGTGTGTGTGTGTGTGTGTGTGTGTGTGTGTGTGTGTGTGTGTGTGTGTGTGAGAGATAGCCCCATGCGTTCTTGCATCTGTACCACCTATATAGTCTTGCTTAGTGTGCATTTTTGGCCAGGTTTATGGGAGTGGATGGATTACTCCTGTGCCAGTCTGTGAGTGTCTCTGAGCTCCTCCTTATCACAGGGTAGCTTGTATCTCTGCGTTGCTTTTCAGGGAACTCTGGGTTCACTGTGGTCAGCTGACTCAACCATTACTTGGCCTCTCTCCTTTATCTATCTCATAGTTAGTGGCCAGATAGTTATTTTAGTGGGCCGTTTCCAAGGCCACAATTAACCCGTGTCATCATATCTTTGATCTCACTTCTGCAGTTAAAGATATGTAGCCTAGTCTTATCATTGATGACGTACTAGTAGCCTATTGTATGGGGGGGGGGGGGGCACTGTACTGAGCAGTATATGAAAAGCTTGGGCCTCATGATCATATTCCAGGTGGCTGAGAATGATGAGTGGAGTAGTTGGTGAGATGCAGCAGTGACCATGATGTTGCGTCAATAGTGTTCATAATGGATATTGGACAAACGGATGATCTAGATAAAGGCCTATGGATTCTCAACAGAACACATCATGTAAGTATATGCGTTATTGTAACATTGACTTGTAAAATGCCCCTACCCAGGTCACTAGTCAACGTCTAACAACAAGTAGATATGTGGTGCCAGTCAAATGCGTTGAATGTAACATTCGATGCCATTGCTGCCCTACTCTACGCACACGGCAGAAAAGTGTTCTCTGATTCATATCCTTGTCAGTCGGTGGCGTGACTCAATTGGGACTTTTCACTTCAGCTCAGGGCCGGCTCCAGGCATAAGCGACAATTAGCTTAGGAATTCAGTCGGGGTCAGTTTAGCGTTAGAATAGTAGAATACACAAGGTGTAAGTTAAGAATGTGGTTGTGGATCATCAGTTTTTCTCTTGTTTTGTCAGTCACTGACAATCACTCAATTAGCCATGTCAGCTAACAGTTCTTACATTGTGAAATTAGTCTAGCCAGTTATCTGAACTTGTAGTAATCATGGCCTAATACTGAGCGGGCACGCATGGCATGTGCCCAGGGGCCCTGACCTCCAGGGGGCTCTCATTGATTTTGTAAGTTACTCTCACTCAGATATCATTAACATGGCATAAGTCATTGTAAAATGGTTAGAATTAGCTTTAAAACTGAAAAAAATCTAATTTTCCCCATAGCAAAATGAGTAGAATTTCTGTCCTCCTAATAACATGCTTGTTTTCTTCTTGGGCCATTAAGTACTCATTATAAGATTTATAATTGGTTTAGTTACCTATCTGAGTAATCACGACATAGAGGCTGCTGAAGGCCTATGGCAGGGATCATCGACTAGATTCAGCTGCGGGTTTATTTTTTCTTGGCCTGGGGGCCAGCAAATAATTTGTAGACTGCAGATTGACTGCAAGAAGCCTAAACGGATATTCATATTAGACTAAAACATAATCATTTCAAATCTTGCTTACATTTGTATATGATCACATATATCTTTCACTATTATGCATGGGAAAACTTTGGAACGGATTTCCTAAATGGAAATCACTTGGAGCTGAATTGCTGGTGTTTTTTATGACCAACTGTTATTGTTATTATAATTATTATTTTCAGAAAACTTGGGGGGGAGGGGCAAATAATAATCCTTGCCAGTTGGGGAACCCTGACTTACAGTATAGGTTCAGTGAGACTGATCCTCTGACACCTCACAGTTCAGCTGTCACGAGTCGCTTCCAATTCCCACCACTGGTGATTCATGGTAGCCGTAACATCTGTTAAAACGAAGAATGCACTTGGCATCTGAAATGCACCCGATCAAAGGCATGGGCATCAACGTCACTCCACAGGGGGCTTTTTCACACTTTGTTGTTGTGTGTGTGGGTGTGTGCGTTTGTGCGGCATATCTGAAGATGTCAGCCTGGTTGAGCTTGCCCCGCTGACACCTCTCTTCAGCGGCAGCTTGGCACAGAGAGAGAGGCAGAATGAGGGACAGGCAGAGATTTGATACAATCTCATTTCCACACCCAGCAATTTGTGCATTGTTCTGCCTTCTGCACTCTGTTGGTCAGTTTCTCCACCTCTGAGTTAATGACTGTTTTATCAACTGTTTTCAGAATGGAATGATTAAACCCAGATTAAGTTGGGTTTTTATAGAAATAGTTATAACACCAGGGGTTTGTTTCTGTAAATGGGCTACATGTAAAGGTCAAAACGTTTTTGAAGAGGTCAGATTTTATTTTCCTTTCCCCCTTTTTTGGAGAACATCCTATGTTCCATTTTTTTCGGAGAAACAATTTGCATTGTGCAAGTCTTGTCTTTGCCCTTGAGATTGAGCAATCAATATTTCGCAAACTGATGTTGAGGATATGATTAATATTCTAATGTGACAGTGAAAAAGAGAATATTGAGAAAGAAACTAATATTGAAGCTAAACTGGGATACTGTGTTCAAATGAGGAATGCATTTCTCCCCCCTCATAGCCATTCATATTTATCTTGAGACATAAAATCATTTTGTTCAACTCAAACATTTAAAAAAATGTCTCTCTATGCACCTGAATTTACCAAGTTGCTTGATATAAATAAACATGAACCATCGATCTATGTCGCTGACTAAAGTACTGTTTTTGAACACTATCATCGGGACACGAGTGGTTAATGGTTGACGTTTGAGCACCTCTTGCACTTGGCTCGAGGCGGGATTGGAGGATGATGTCACCTCTGTCGCGCGACGGGGAGGGAAGGAGAGTGGGAGGAGCGTCGTGGAGAGGAGGATGGCCAGTTTCAGGTACACTTCAACTTTCACAAGTTTGGAGTGTTGTGTTGTGAGAAACCGGCAAAGCCTCGGAGCGGGATACATTGGGATTTTATAAAAGAAGCTGCTGGACAGATGAAAACTGACTACGGGAATAAGGGAAAATGCATTGGGAACAAGTACTCCGATTGACGAATGGCAAGGTGAGATAGATTATATTTTGGTTTCGATGTCCCTTGTCCTTTTAAACGTAGCCTATCAGGTGTCTTGGTTTCAATAGACTGCGCATTGTAGTGTCGTAAAGGTGTCTCAAACACCGGAAGCTGTGGTTACAGTGTGGTGCCTGTGCTCAATTAGTCATATTTGTGCAGGCAGGTGAGCAACTGGCCGGTTTTGTATGTCTCAACTTCGACGTGCAAATACTTTCCAGTAAGCAAAACGAAGTTCAAAATACGTATTTTAGACGTATTTTCTAGACTTTGACATCACGTGCATTTCAGGTTTTAAGTGAACGGCTTGAAGACTTAGTTTTAGGATGTCGAAAATATGTCTTATACACAAATTAACAAAATCTTAAATGAGTGTTGAACATTGGTATTTTCAGTACATCGAAAATACGTACTTTCCGGACATCGAAGCGACCTCTTATATGGACTTTGAAAAGACGTCCTTTTAGAACTTTGAAAAGACACATTTTTGGGATGTTGAAAATATGAATTTTTCAGTCATTGATTCAAATTTGAACTGCACATACATTCTGAATTAAGTAATCATTCAATCACAATAATATAGAAAAGAGGAGCCAACTGTACATAGCATCAGAATATATATTATTGCTCCCACCTGCCATTTGCACTTAAGTTACAGAATACTTCTCTATTGATAAACTGGGTGAATCAAGATGTAGCCTAGGCCTATCCACAATATAGGTGGAGGTATATTCAATATGAGTGTGTGCATGCATTTAATTATTGAGCTTGTTTTGGCTGAACATTTGTATAGAAGTAGCTTATTTTATAACAGTGTGCGCTGTCTCTTTAACCAGTAATGAAGGCATTCATGATGCAGTCATTTTGCTGAGACAATAGATCATATTTGGCAGAGACCGAATAAGTGAATGAAAAGGTTTTTGGTGTTAATCAGCTTTGAAATCAGCCTACTTTTTGATTTGTTTGGCAATCAGATGAAAACATGACTGGTTGTGTTCATTTCACATTAAAATGTTATACATTTCTACTGTTAAATTACAGTGGGGCAAAAAAGTATTTAGTCAGCCACCAATTGTGCAAGTTCTCCCACTTAAAAGGATGAGAGAGGCCTGTAATTATCATCACAGGTACACTTCAACTATGACAGACAAAATGAGAAGAAAAAAATCCAGAAAATCACATTGTAGGATTTGTAATGAATTTATTTGCAAATTATGGTGGAAAATAAGTATTTGGTCACCTACAAACAAGCAAGATTTCTGGCTCTCACAGACCTGTAACTTCTTCTTTCAGAGGCTCCTCTGTCCTCCACTCGTTACCTGTATTAATGGCACCTGTTTGAACTTGTTATCAGTATAAAAGACACCTGTCCACAACCTCAAACAGTCACACTCCAAACTCCACTATGGCGGCGTAGTGTGTTACTGATGGTAGGCTTTTCTGTGAAAAAATTCCTTGTGCATTGGTTTTTGTTAGACAGATTTTAAAGGCCCACTGCAGTCAAAACCTGATTTCCTGTGTTTTATATGTTTATTTCCACACTATGAGGTTGGAATAATATTTAGAAAATTCTGATCAATCCCTTTTAGTGTAAGAGCTATTTGAAAAGACCACCTGGAATTTCAGCCTGTTTTGATGGGAGGAAGTTTTGGCATGCCTGGTAAATTAGTGTTGCAACCCTCTCTGCCAATAACAGCTAGATTTCAGTTTTCCCCTTCCAACTTAAACCACTCCCAGAAAGTCCTAGCAAAATTCCTGACAATTTCAATTGGGGAAAAAATAACAATTTCCGTGGAATTGTTTAAAAGCAAAGGTTGTCTGTGTTCTACAGACATAGACAGGTAGACCTAATCTGTGTGGAACAACTTTGACTCTGTAATCACAAATCCAACATCCTGTCAAACTTGATGAGCTGTAGGCACATTTTTGTGATTAGTTTCAATGATTATCCACCACCACTCATGATCAACCTTTTTGACTAAGCAGAAAGGTTCTATTTACTCTCTATTTTATATGCCATGCTACACAGTCAGTATTGATTCTGGGCATATGGAAGGAAATGGGTTATTTTTGTTGTAGAAATATTGCGATCATGAGTCACACACTTCAGAATTAGCTGACAGATAGTGGCCTCCCTTGCTGACACAGATTCGCGTCTTTAGCAGAGGGGATTGCAGAAGAAGTCTCTCTTTCTCAGACCAGCATGTCAGCAAAACCTCAGGAATGACTGAGCTTCCTCAATATACAATTGACACGTTTTAATCTCCCCCTCCTTTTCTCCAGATTGAGCGGTTGGAGGTGAGTGGCTTGGCTCAGACCCCCCAGGCAGTGTTGTGTGGCGCTGATGGGTCGTTCCTCGGGGGTGAAGATGGCACCCCGGACCCCCAGCGTACCAAGCAGGCTATCGCCCAGCTGCAGCAGAAGATCCTCAAGCTCACAGAGCAGATCAAGATTGAGCAGACGGCCAGAGATGACAACGTGGCCGAGTACCTCAAACTGGCCAACAATGCTGACAAGCAGCAGAGTGCCCGCATCAAACAGGTGAGCATTGTTTTATGATCAAAGTTTTATTCATTTTAGTATGAAACCACAAAACATCATGGAATGACAATACACAAGACAGTACTACTTTTACTGGATAACAGCTCTGCTAAATGATCGCATATATGACGACAATATACAGTACCAGTCAAAATCTTGGAGGCACCTACTCATTCCAGGGTTTTTCTTTATTTTTAACTATTTTAACTAGAATACTTCAAAACTATGAAATAACACACATGGAATCATGTAGTAACCAAAATAGTGTTAAACAAATCAAAATATATTTTATATTTGAGATTCTTCAAAGTAGCCACCGTTTGCCTTGATGAGAGCTTTACACACTGTTAATCACCTGGAATGCTTTTCCAACAGTCTTGAAGGAGTTCCTCCATATGCTGAGCACTTGTTGGCTGCTTTTCCTTCACTCTGCAGTCCAACTCATCCCAAACCATCTCAATTGGTTTGAGGTCGGGTGGTTGTGGAGGCCAGGTCATCTGATGCAGCACTCCATCACTCTCCTTCTTGGTCAAATAGCCCTTACACAACCTGGAGGTGTGTTGGGTCATTGTCCTGTTGAGATACTCTACCTCAGGCGAGCAAAACCTCGAGATTTCCTTAGATATTGTTGTTTACATATATGCATAGTCCACCACCCCTCGTCTTACCAGACGCGCTGTTCTATCCTGCTGATATAGTGTATAACCAGCCAGCTTTATGTTGCTAATGTCATTGTTCAGCCATGATTCCATGAAATATATTACAGATATTAGAGTTTTTAATGTCCTGTTGGTAGTTTAATCTTCTTCGTAGGTCGTCGATTTTATTTTCCAATGATTGCATTTTAGCTGGAAGAACAGAAGGCAGGGGGGGGGGGGGGGGGGGGTTATTTGATTGCCTACGAATTCCCTGAAGGCCTATGTCCTCTTTTTCTTCATTGTCTCTTCACGCAAATGACATGGATTTTGGCCTGTTCCCGGGAAAGCAGTATGTTTTTCATTTCGGGCTCGTCAGACTCGTTAAAGGGGGAAAAAAAAGATTCTATCTTCTGTATACCACCCTACCATGTCACAACACAACTGATTGGCTCAAACGCATTAAGAAGGAAAGAGATTACACAAATTAACTTTTAACAAGCCACACCTGTTTAATTGAAATGCATTCTAGGTGACTACCTCATGAGCTGGTTGAGAGAATGCCAAGAGTGTGCAAAGCTGTCATCAAGGCAAAGGGTGGCTACTGTGAAGAATCTCAAATATAAAATATATTTTGATTTGTTTAACACTTTTTGGGTTACCTCATGATTCTATATGTGTTATTTCATAGTTTTGATGTCTTCACTATTATTCTACAATGTAGAAAGTAGTAAAAATATAGAAAAAGCCCTGAATGACTAGGTGTGTCCAAACATTTGACTGGTACTGTAAATCACCAAGATGTTGGGCTCAGGCACAGATCATCATTGTGTGTGTGTCAGCCAGTCTCCTCGTTTGTTATATTTCACTGAGCAAGAAGGGCTGATTTATCTAGTTACAATTTCTGTAACAAGCCGAGATATATGTGTACTATAAACACGCACGTGCTATAATATTTATAGTATGTATATATATATATACAGTTGAAGTCGGAAGTTTAAATACACTTAGGTTGGAGTCATTAAAACTCGTTTTTCAACCACTCCACAAATGTCTTGTTAACAAACGATCATTTTGGCAAGTTGATTAGGACATCTACTTTGTGCATGACACAAGTCATTTTTCCAACAATTGTTTACAGACAGATTATTTCACTTGTAATTCACTGTATCACAATTCCAGTGGGTCAGAAGTTTACATACACTAGGTTGACCCTGGCTTTAAACAGCTTGGAAAATTCCAGAAAATTATGTCATGGCTTTAGAAGCTTCTGATAGGCTAATTGACATCATTTGAGTCAATTTGAGGTGTACCTGTGGATGTTTTTCAAGGACTGCCTTCAATCCCAGTGCCTCTTTGCTTGACATCGTGGGAAAATCAAAATGAATCAGCCAAGACTTCAGAAAAAAAATTGTAGACCTCTACAAGTCTTGTTCATCCTTGGGAGCTAATTTTTTTAATTTTTAATTTATTTTAACTTTATTTAACCAGGCAAGTCAGTTAAGAACAAATTCTTATTTTCAATGACGGCCTGGGAACAGTGGGATAACTGCCTGTTCAGGGGCAGAACGACAGATTTGTACCTTGTCAGCTCGGGGGTTTGAACTTGCAACCTTCCGGTTACTAGTCCAACGCTCTAACCACTAGGCTACCCTGCCGCAAATGGGTCTTCCAAATGGACAATGACCCCAAGCATACTTCCAAAGTTGTGGCAAAATGGTTTAAGGACAACAAAGTGAAGGTATTGGAGTGGCCATCACAAAGCCCTGACCTCAATCCCATAGAAAATTTGTGGGCAGAACTGAAAAAGCGTGTGCGAGAAAGGAGGCCTACAAACCTGACTCCAGCTCTGTTTGCAGGAATGGGCCAAAATTCACCCAACTTATTGTGGGAAGCTTGTGGGAGGCTACTCGAAACGTTTGACCCAAGTTAAATATTTTATAGGCAACGCTACCAAATACTAATTGAGTGTGTGTAAACTTCTGACCCACTGGGACTGTGATGAAAGAAAGAAAAGCTGAAATAAATCATTCTCTCTACTATTATTCTGACATTTCACATTCTTAAAATAAAGTGGTGATCCTAACTGACCTAGGACAGGGAATTTTTACTAGGATTAAATGTCAGGAAATGTGAAAAACTGAGTTTAAATGTATTTGGCTAAGGTGTATGTAAACTTCCGACTTCAACTGTGTGTGTGTGTATATATATTTATATAAGTGTCCTATAACAGACACATAAGTGTCCTATATAACTGCAGGTGTTTGAGAAGAAGAACCAGAAGTCCGCCCAGACCATCCAGCAGCTGCAGAGGAAGCTGGAGCACTACCACCGCAAGCTGAGGGAGGTGGAGCACAACGGCATCCCTCGCCAGCCCAAGGACGTCCTCAGGGACATGCAGCAGGGCTTGAAGGATGTGGGGGCAAAGGTCACAGGCTTCAGCGAGGGCGTGGTGGACAGTGTCAAGGGAGGCCTCTCCAGCTTCTCCCAGGCCACGCACTCCGCCGCCGCCGGGGTCGTCTCAAAGCCCCGGGAGATTGCCTCACTGTTCCGCAACAAGTTTGGCAGCGCCGACAATATCCCTGGGCTGAAGGACTCCTTGGAGGATCCGTCAGGGGGCGAGGAGGGGGTGACTGGGGCCGGGGGGAGTTCTCTGGGCAGCGCAGGGCACCACCATCTGCAGTCCAGCCCCAAGTACGGCAGCGAGGATGACTGCTCCAGCGCTACGTCGGGGTCGGCAGGGGCCAACAGCACCACAGGGGCTCCCGGAGGCCCCCCCAGCTCCAAGGGGAACACCCTGGAGAGGAGCCAGAGCTCTAGCCTGGACATGCTGCTACAGGAGGTGCAGGAGGGCCAGGGGAGACTAGAGGAGAATCTGGAGGGGCTGAAGAGTCACTATCAGAGAGACTACACTGTCATCATGCAGGCCCTGCAGGAGGAACGATTCAGGTAGGGAGGGAGAGGGAGCTAGAGGACATGCTGTCATCATGCAGGCCCTGCAGGACAAACAATTTAGGTACTGACTTACTTAACCAATGATTTATATATATACTAGATTTCTGACAGGGGGTGCTGTTTTGATGCCACTGTACCTCCATCTTGGCACTTCCCCGCCATTGCAAACAATATTTTGGAAGCTATAGAAATCCATTTATTTCCCTTTGCTTTTGCCACATTTATTCTATGACAGACACCTTAATGCATACTTACAAATTATTGTTAGCTAAACATTAAAAAAAAAAAAAAATCCTTAAAGTATCATTTTTAGCGATTACTAATGTTACTGTCCCCACTACAATTAAATATCATTTTGTCCTTGAAACATTCAATTGAAATACTGTAGAATTCCATTCGTTCCTATGAAGGACTGCTCCTACTGGGGAGTACCAAAATGGCCAACCGGTGGCTTCAAAGCCTCTCATTGGCCAATACATAGCATCAGCAATCCAGGTTTTATATACATCATTGTACTTAACACACTATATATGTAGAGAGAGAATAGAAGGAGAGTGCTAGAGGGAGTGAGAGAGAGCCCTGTAGGAAAAACCCCACACAGAGATGTATAAGGTTAAGATTTGGAAGGTTATTGCAAAGTGATATTGATGTGCAGGTGTATTTTCACTGAAACCAAACCCACTCTAATCAACATAAGACAGGTCGAAGCTTCATTGCCCTTAAAACTGAATTGTAAACTAGTGACAGTATCCATCATTTAGGCAGAGAGATCATCCCTAGACTACTAAAGTGAAGAGGTGTATGTACCTTTTAGTAAAGACACAACAGGTACAGAGAACCAACCCATTCAAGTCTATTTATTTGGCACTTTTTACAAAACAGCATTGTCTCAAAGGGGGGGGGGTTGGTTATCAAAACGCTGACTTGAGACTTGAAGCGGAAACCCTGAAACTCCCTTAAAGCTGGCCGAGTGTAGGTGGCCAGGGAAAAGTCCCTGCTGTGGAGGAACAAGGAAGAAGGACTTTACTGCAAACCAGTCCCTAGCACAAGGATCTTGTCCTGTCCTATCACAGATCTATCTGAGGGCATGTGTTGCTATCTCAGGGCATGTTAGTCAAGGGAGGGGGAGAGGATTTTCATGACGAGGAGACAAAAACATTTTTCTCTCTAAAATATCCATCAGGGGCACAAGTATGTGTTTTTTTTGTCTTTCAGGCTAAAAATAAGGTCCAGCAGAAGGAGCTTTGAGCATGTCTTCTGCTGATGACCATGTTCTGAGCATTGACCACACAGTTATGGTTAAACCACTGTGTTTGAACCATTGTTTAGAATATGGAGCCTCCTACCTGTATAACTCCTAGAGGAAACTTTGCCCGTAGGCTTGGCATTTAGTTTTTGGTGCAGTTAGCAGTATTAGGATGGTACAGGACGTTCTGCAGTAGCTTCCCCCTCCTCCACTTCCCCATCTTCCCCTCTCTGATTCACCTATATTCTGATCTTTTTATTGTCTGATTATCCACCAGAGCGTGTGTTTGTGTGTGTGCAGTACCAGAGGGCATAGTTGTACATCTTATTAAAATGTGACTCTTAAACTGGTTAAGTAAGACATAATGAGATCAGACTGGTGGTGTGATTCACTTAATCACAAACACGCATGCATGCATTCACAGACAATCACATCCTCCCTCTCCCTCCTGATTGGTCAGTGTCAAACTGCTGATCAGCTCACAGATAATCATCCATCCAGTCAGGTGTCATTCCACCTGAAAGCTCTTTAACCTCTTGTCCAGGAAAAACTGGAACCTGTGTTTGTCTATGGGGCACGTGTGTGTGTGTGTGTGTGTGTGTGTGTGTGTGTGTGTGTGTGTGTGTGTGTGTGTGTGTGTGTGTGTGTGTGTCTATCCATCCATCTCTGTGTATATCTCTGTGTATATCTCTGTGTATATGTCTGTGTGAGCTGTTAGATTAACCTGTGTGTTCCTCTGTAGGTGTGAGCTGTTAGATTAACCTGTGTGTTCCTCTGTAGGTGTGAGCTGTTAGATTAACCTGTGTGTTCCTCTGTAGGTGTGAGCTGTTAGATTAACCTGTGTGTTCCTCTGTAGGTGTGAGCTGTTAGATTAACCTGTGTGTTCCTCTGTAGGTGTGAGCTGTTAGATTAACCTGTGTGTTCCTCTGTAGGTGTGAGCTGTTAGATTAACCTGTGTGTTCCTCTGTAGGTGTGAGCTGTTAGATTAACCTGTGTGTTCCTCTGTAGGTGTGAGCTGTTAGATTAACCTGTGTGTTCCTCTGTAGGTGTGAGCTGTTAGATTAACCTGTGTGTTCCTCTGTAGGTGTGAGCTGTTAGATTAACCTGTGTGTTCCTCTGTAGGTGTGAGCTGTTAGATTAACCTGTGTGTTCCTCTGTAGGTGTGAGCTGTTAGATTAACCTGTGTGTTCCTCTGTAGGTGTGAGCTGTTAGATTAACCTGTGTGTTCCTCTGTAGGTGTGAGCTGTTAGATTAACCTGTGTGTTCCTCTGTAGGTGTGAGCTGTTAGATTAACCTGTGTGTTCCTCTGTAGGTGTGAGCGTCTGGAGGAGCAGCTGAATGATCTGACAGAGCTCCACCAGAATGAGATCCTCAACCTGAAGCAGGAGCTGGCCAGCATGGAGGAGAAGATAGCTTACCAGTCCTACGAGAGAGCCAGAGACATACAGGTCAGTCACAGTCATGCATGCACACACACACACACACACACACACACACACACACTGTACACAAACTAGAAAGCCAGACAACTGTATGACTGATTCATTTCATAATCACAACTTTATCTGAAGACAAACAGAAAGCCTTGCACAGTTATGAGGAACAAGCCCAATCAGACATAAGCCAGTGTTGTTTAATCTTTGTGTACAACTTCCAGGTTAATTTACAGTTCACTATTTTACTAGGGCTTTCAAAAAATGTAATTGAGTTCATCACAGGATTTGCTGTGATTTAATCTCAATAATTAGCCAATTCTGAATTTGCTCAAATTAGGCTAATTCAAGATTTTTCATACAAAAAACATTACAAGAATATTGACATCTTGATTTTGTCTAAAGTAACGGTTAGCAAAAGTAGGGTAATTGAGAAAGCACACTTTTTTAACCTTAGTGTCAGCTTGTTTTTACATTGCAATGAAAATGTCTGTACTAAAATATTAATACATTTGAGATCACTGATTAACTATGACAGCCCGGGCCTCCCGGGTGGTGCAGTGGTCTAAGAGCTGTGCCACCAGAGATTCTGGGTTCGAGTCCAGGCTCTGTCGCAGCAGGCCGCGACCGGGAGGCCCATGGGGCGGGGCACAATTGGCCCAGTGTCGTCTGGGTTAGGGAGGGTTTGGCCGGCAGGGATGTCCTTGTCCCAACGCGCTCTAGTGACTCCTGTAGCGGACCGGGCGCCTGCATGATGACACGGTCGCCAGGTGTACGGTATTTCCTCCGACACATTGGTGCGACTGGCTTCTGGGTTGGATGGGCATTGTGTCAAGAAGCAGTGTGGCTTGGTTGGGTTATGTTTCGGAGGACGCATGGCTTTCAACCTTCGCCTCTCCCGAGTCCGTACGGGAGTTGCAGCGATGAGACAGGACTGTAACTACTACCAATTGGATACCATGAAATTGGGGAGAAAAAAGGGGTACAAAAAATTAAATAAAAACTCTGACGGCCCTAATATTGACCTGGTATTTAAAACGCATGATGGAGTCAGAGATAATAGTACTATAATTACTTAATAATTATATTTTGTTTCATTGGAATCCATTAGAACAAGCCCCATAAAGTAACAGATGTTGTGTTGAAAGAACTCAAGTTAGTGCCAAAAAAGTAGTGTGTGTGTGTGTGTGTGTGTGTGTGTGTGTGTGTGTGTGTGTGTGTGTGTGTGTGTGTGTGTGTGTGTGTGTGTATCGCCTTGTCTCTAACCTATGTTTCCCCCTCTTGGCTGTAGGTGGTGTTAGAGTTCTATATGAAATGATCTTTGCTATTTGTCTGTCAGACACTCAAAATCAAATCAGATCAAATGTTATTTGTCACTTGCGTTGAATACAACAGGTGTAGGCCTTACAGTAAAATGCTTACTTACAAGCCCTTAACCAACAATGCAGTTTTAAGAAAATACCAAAATTCCAACAACAAAAAAAGTAAGAGATAAGACTAACAAATAACTAAAGAGCAGCAGTAAATGACAATAGCGGGGCTATATACAGGGGGTACCAGTGTCGAGGTAATTGAAGTAATATGTACAATAGTCTGGGTAGCCATTTGATTAGCTGTTCATGAGTCTTATGGCTTGAGGGTAGAAGTTGTTTTGAAGCCTCTTGGACCTAGACTTGGCACTCCGGTACCGCTTGGCGTGCGGTAGCAGAGAGAACAGTCTATGACTAGGGTGGCTGGAGTCTTTGACAATTTTTAGGGCCTTCCTCTGACACCGTCTGGTATAGAGGTCCTGGATGTCAGAAAGCTTGGCCCCGGTGATGTACTGGGCCGTACGCACTACCCTCTGTAGTGCCTTGCGGTTGGAGGCCGAGCAGTTGCCATACCAGGCAGTGATGCAACCAGTAAGGATGCTCTTAATGGTGCAGCTGTAGAACCTTTTGAGGATCTGAGGACCCATGCCAAATATTTTCAGTCTCCTGAGGGGTAATAGGTTTTGTCGTGCCCTCTTCATGACTGTCTGTGGACGCCAAGGAACTTGAAGCTCTCAACCTGCTCCGTTGATGAGAATGGGGGCGTGCTCGGTCCACTTTTTCCTGTAGTCTTTACTGTGTGTAGCCATACTGTGTACTACTATGTCTAACCCTTTTCTATCCTCCTGTCCTGCAGGAAGCTCTGGAGGCGTGTCAGACGCGTATCTCTAAGATGGAGCTGCAGCAGCAGCAGCAGCAGGTGGTCCAGCTAGAGGGCCTGGAGAACGCCACGGCCCGGACACTGCTGGGGAAACTCATCAATGTCCTCCTGGCCCTCATGGCTGTGCTCCTGGTGTTTGTCTCCACTGTGGCCAACTGTGTGGTCCCTCTAATGAAAACCCGCTCCCGGTCCTTCTCCACCCTCCTCCTCATCCTCCTCTTCGCCTTCCTCTGGAGGAACTGGGATGCGCTGTCGGGCTACACGCACCGTGCCCTGCAGCTGCCCAGATGACCGAATGGAGACGTGTGTTTCTATGACTATGCGCGAGGGTGGATACTCTGTCTCCACACACACACACACACAGAAAGCAGGAAGAGCCTAACTGCCAATAGGATGTGGTGGTTGTGTTGACGGACGCTGTAGAATTAGTCGGTTGAGCTCTGTGAGGCAGGATTTGGACTGAGGAGAAAGTGAGGGAAGGATGGAAGATGAGAATACCACTCAGTCATGACTTTTGTTTGGGAAGGATGAGACTTTGTTTACATTCAGAAATAGTGTTTATTTCTTTCACAGGATGCATCGTCATACTGTTTTTCTTTTCTTCTAGGGGTTAATCAAGTATATTATTGTTTATTATTTTTTCTAATAATATATTATTTTTTACATTTTATTCAGTACCATGTAGCGTTAAGCTCCTCCCACTCTGCACAAAGAGGAGCTTGTCAAGAAACTGATTGGACGTTCACCTCAGAGGCTCAGGCCCTCTGCAGATAAATGGTACTCTGATTTGGTTGCCTTTCATAAAGAAAGTGCTCTACCGGTCTGTTATTGGTAGAAAATGAAAAGATGAATGAATCCCCGCCTCGCACTTTTTCCACAGCGATGGATTCTGAGATGAAAAGGAACCTTTCTACAGAGTACTCTTTGTTTTCTGGACACAAAAGACTGATGGACATTACTTTGAGTGTCACGCTGAGACTTCTCGTGCTTCCGTACTGTTTCTACTAGCAATGATTTACGTCCTATTAAAGGTGTCTTTTTTTTTTTAAAGGAGAGTAAATTAATTAGGAGAGGTCATTTTAATTAGGAGAGGTTATGTAATGAATTCTAATGACTTTTAGAGAGTAGCGCCAGCTTAGACAAGAGGGAGGGTTTGACAGTTAGGGCCACTCACCACAGAGCCACCAGAAACCATAGGTACAGATAAGGCCACTTTGCAGGAAATGTGGAGTTGCCATGATATTGCTTTCACTGGTGCCTGAATTCCATGTTGAAAAGGCATAGACTGTCTGCCAGACATAGACAACTGTCTCCACTGCCATGCTACTGTTGTTCAATGCACTGCCTGTATGAAGAATGTGACTCACTCCATCACAATGGCTATGTTTAGACAGACAACCCAAATCTGATCTTTTTTTAACTAATGTTTTTTTTTTACCAATCAGATCAGCTCTGAGAAAAATCTCATGTGAAATTATCTAATGTGATTGGTCAAAAGACCAGTTAGTGGGTAAAAGATCAGAATTGGGCTGCCTGTGTAAACGCAGCCTTACTGTCCTATCTCTCCATCTCTCTCCTCATTGCCCTGTTTTTTCAGCATACTGCCCTATGTGCCAAAACTGTCCTATTTCACATTTCCAGATCTGTATGTGCTTTATTAGCCAACTCCTCTAACTCTCACAGTCATGACATGACAGAAGAGTTGGCTAAACTAAGCACAAACTGATATGGGACCAGGCTAACAGAATATACCTTTACAAGGTTGTCTGGGTAATTGCTCTGAGACACTCACTGCTAATAACCTGATGTGTGTTTCCTAATCCTGGTCCTTGATTACTGCTGAATACGATGGCTCTCTATCCGTCTTATCCTACCATTCATCTGTTCATGGAGCTTCAGTCGACCTAGATGATATGAATGAGTCCATCTGAAGTCCATTCTGACACTTGTTTGATGAAGATAATAACTTATAGTGGGAGCTGCAGACCAGCGTTCCATAGTGTTTGGACCAGCATGTTTAGGATCTTTGAAACAGTTTTAAACCAGAAACTGCACTGAATTTATTGTCAGTCTAATCACTAAATAGAAATTAATAGAAGTCAATGGATATTGTTATTACACACCAATCAGTTTAAAGATACTGATCATTGTTGTGATCTTGAAGGTTCCCCAGGTGAGTGGCTCCTGAGTTGACCTCTGACCTTGGTGTGACTTTGCCATGACCTCCGATGCAGCGTGGTAGGGTTGTGTGCTAAACCACTCCAGTGCCTTCTGATGTGGGATAATAAAAGTGCATTCCTGACTAACTCCTGGCCCCCTGACTTGTGTGTGTGGGTGTGTGTGTGTGTTGAGGATCGGAGGGGTTTGGGGTGTGTCTAGCTCTCTCGTAGGATTGGTAAGCGATTATCTCCTCCATGCTGGCCAGCTCCTGCTTCAGGTTAAGGAGGAAATGGACCAATAAGAGCAATTATTTAAAGCAAAGTAATGTAAAACAGATTCTTAAACTGCCTGGACCACACTATGTCTGGATGCAATGTTTAATTGAGGAACAAAGTAGACTGAAGCACTGATGGTGGTTTACAGTGTTTAATGTGAGTTGATTATAGTGTGAATAAATAAGCCCTGTTGAAGTTTGTATTAATCCACTAGATGGCGATCCTCTCATGTTTTATAGCACCTTAGTTTCCTGACATGACCCACACAGATGAAGCCAACTGACATTTACTCCTGAGGTGCTGACTTGTTGCACCCTCGACAACTACTGTGATTATTATTATTTGACCATGCTGGTCATTTATGAACATTTGAACATATTGGCCATGTTCTGTTATAATCTCCACCCGGCACAGCCAGAAGAGGACTGGCCACCCCTCATAGCCTGGTTCCTCTCTAGGTTTCTTCCTAGGTTTTGGCCTTTCTAGTGAGGTTTTCCTAGCCACCGTGCTTCTACACCTGCATTGCTTGTTGTTTGGGGTTTTAGGCTGGGTTTCTGTACAGCACTTTGAGATATCAGCTGATGTACAAAGGGCTATATAAATACATTTGATTTGATTTGATCTGTATGCTCAAAGTTATCAAATAGATCCTTGAAACACCATATTTACTGTGTGTGTGTATTTTTCCCATTCATATTCCCTAGCTGTTCATGCACCACAATGTCAGTCCATATGGGGTGGATGGGCAGTGGAGTGTTGACCAGGCCTTGTGGAGGTGTTGTTTCTTATCTGTCAGGAAACAGGTTGTTGGGCAGAGCCCGGGCCTCAGAGCTCCACCACAGAGTAGAAGCTGTTTTCACTGACAACAGAGAAAATAGCAGTCTCTCACTCCAGAAGGCCCTCCCCTCACTCTGAGAGAAGGCTCAGGAAGTCTCTCGCTCTCTCTCTTACACGCACCAATACTGTTTAAATGCCTTTTCTTCATGCACCATATCTATGTTGCATATATTACAAGACCCATGTATGACAAATAAGCCTACCTCAACACACACACACACGTGCGCGCTTCGGTGAGGTGTCACGAATAATCGAGTGTAACCAGAACGCAGCACTCTTCGTTGATATCTGATCCTTGACAGCAGTGACCCGTGATACCCCCTCTCTCCCCAGTCTATTTTCCCGGTCCCTTCCCACTCTCACTCTTAGTGGGGCATTAGGGAGTGTGTTGGAGGGTGTGTGTGTAGGCTTAGGCTGTATGAATGCGTGGTGGAGACTGTTGGTCCTGCATTGCGATCAGTCAGCTGGTTCCTTATCAGACCGCTTTCCTGCCCCTCCGCGCTGGCGGATTAGATGAGCGTGAGTGTGGTCCAACGTAAACACGCATTGACCCCAGCGGTGTTTATCAGCGCAAATAACGTCGCCAAGTGGTGATGGGAGGCGTGCACTGACCTGAGAGGAACAGAGCTGGCCCGAGAGATATAATAGTTCCAGCAGGCTTTGATACTGTCCAAACTGGCATGACGCATGGGTTACAATGACGCATGGGTTACAATGCGTCGAATAGAACAGAGTGATGGCCATCACAATTGGTAATTGTATTTACTTTCTGTGGGCCTATTTGAACGGTTTTTGAGAGAATAAATCCATGGGTAGCCTAATCCAAAATTACGGGCTCTCAATTTGCGCTGTCACTTTTTGTTTAAAGTCCCTTTGAGATTTTCAATGTTCTCTCATTGCGTAGTTGTTCACAATAAGCACTTAATTTGTGTTTTGGAAAAAAATTGAAGTTTAAAGGGGCAATCAGTAGTTGAACAATAAAAGACAAATCAACTTCCCCTGTTTCGCAAAAACCAGATGGATGGGGCTGGAGAAATGTAACCACTCTCAAATTCATAGACAGGGCTATGGATGCAAGCACCGAATATCCATGATATCAACATTATACAGAGTTTCTTTATGTACTTTGTTTACAAACATTGGAGTTAAAAAAGCGTCGGCTATATTTTGGATTGTGAGTGGGTACGACAGTAGAACTAAGCTCATGAGCGTGGTTACATACCTCGTCTAACCTGAACCCTCTGTATATAGCCTCGGTATTGTTGTTTTGTGTAACTTCTTTTTAAAACTTTAGTTTATTTAGTAAATATTTTCTTAACCAACAATGCAGTTCAATAAATATAGTTAAGGGCTTGAAAGTAAGCATTTCACGGTAAGGTCTACCTACACCTGTTGTATTCGGCGCATGTGGCAAGTAACATTTTATTTTGTATTTCATTTAAAGGTTGTATTCGTCAAGAATCATTAGGTACATATGAAGTCCAAAAATGGATCTAGCAACAGCAGATTTTCTCTTTAAACTTAATCACACATTTTTGAGAGGTGCACATGTGTTGCTTTAGAATATTTATGAGGCGCAGACCCAAAAGCTCTGCTAAATAGATGTGAATGTCAAAAACCGGAAAGGTGCGCTGTGGTGCCCATCTGGTAGCACTTTCACGTAGCTTACCCCCACCGTATGTGCGCAGAGCAGACGGAGCCCTCGGCGTATCTGCAGGCAGAACTAATCTGAAAACCAAGGGACCAACTGGCCGCAGGAGATGAGAGCAAGACCCGCCATTAACCCTAAGAGGAGCGGAACCATAGGCTATACATTCTTCTCAAATTATTATTCCCCCTCAAATTCCTCTCAAATTATTATTTTGTAAAAATTATTTTATTATAGTTTTATATACATATACATAGAGAGAGCGAGAGAGATCATTAACAGTAATTACACCATTATTGTTCTGCCTTGGTGTGTGGATGAACATTACGCAAATAGCCTACAATTAGCATGCACCAATCGCAACAATGAACTTTGACTGAACACATTTTAAAGTATGAAATTCCAAGTTGTGGGCCTATATACTATAATAAGAATTAATGGGGAGTTTGGGATTGCAGCCGCTGGGAGCGGGGCTGTAGGTGGAGTGGGCAGAGAGAGGGGCAGCAGACAGCTCTGCGCGCTCAACTCTCTTCCGCCGTGAGCTGCCCTGGGAAAATGAAGCACGAATCTTATTGCGTCACTCTGTGTTTGGATTTTGAGCAGGAAACAGCATTTCCTCTTAGATTGTCGCAGTAGGAACAAACACATTATTTTGTCCTTACTCAATGCACCCCTCCGCACAGAACACGCGGAACCCGGCCAGAAGGAAAAATGCCTCCTTCGGAAAAGATAGCAGTTCTGATTCTCGGCGTTCTGGTGCTAGAATCGCCCTGGAATGCCCATCACAGCCTTGCCAGCGCGCTACAGATCCAACAGGCGTTCGCCTCTCAAAACCAGACAAATAACTTTGTGGTGGATGAGGTTAGCAGAAAAGTCTACCTGGCTACGGTAAACATGGTGTACCAGCTTAACGGGACCCTGAGCGTAGAAGTGGAGAAGAGAACGGGGCCGGTGGAGGACAACCTGTTGTGCCATGCGCCGCAGCTGCCCCAGGCGCCCTGCGAGCACCCCAAATCCCTCACCGACAACTTCAACAAGCTGCTCGAGCTGGACAGGGAGCAGGGGGTGCTGGTGGTATGTGGCTCGGTGTACCAGGGCTTTTGTGAGCTCAGGAAGATGGAAAACATATCGGAGATAGCCGTGGAGTTCCCCCCTCATGGCGAGAAGACCGTGTTCCCCAGCATGCTGAACATCGCCGCCAACCACCCTAACGCCTCCACCGTGGGGCTCATCTTCAGGAGCCACGGGGGTAACACCCGGCTCCTCGTCGGGGCCACTTACACCGGGGCGGGGACCCAGTTTTTCCCCAAGAACCACAGCAAGGAGGACCTGCGCTTCGAGAACACACCCGAAATCGCAATTCGGTCCCTGAACATCAATGATTTATCCAGGCTGTTCACCTATGACATCAACCCGTCCGAGGACAACGTCTTCAAGATAAAACAGGAGGTGAAGCAGAAGAATAAACTTAACTTCGTTCATGCCTTCATTCAGAAGACCTACGCTTATATTGCTATCAACAATGACGCGAATATGGGCCACAAGCAGAACCAGCCGAACAGCATCCTTGCAAGGATATGCCTGGACACTGAGAACACACGAAAATCCACATCGGAAAGCCGAAAGCTCACTGAGTCCTTCATCCAGATGCCGCTTCAGTGTGGATATAATGGAAACATCTACAACCGGCTGGTCTCCGTTCACCCCGCGGCAATCCACTCCGGGAGCGGAGAGGGGCTGGAATCGCACCTTTTCGGAGTGTTCACCAAATCAGACAGAAAGTCTGCCCTGTGCGCTTTTCGGTTCTCAGATATCGAGGAGGAGATCCGTCAGGGCCGGAGGAACTGCTCAAACTCCCCCAGCAGCGATGTGCAGGTGCTGGACAGCGTCATCCAGGGTTCGGGCGCAGCATGCGTACACAAAGGGAACCTTGTGGTAAGTGAAGCATTTTACACTTCAGTGAGATCTGTATGCTTATTCATGTTTGAGAGACTTGGTTGGAACTAATACTGTTTTGTATTATTTGATTTAGCCTAGATAAAGTTAGCATCCACAATTACGCGCAATACGGCGCCGTTCGTTTCCCCAGTTTGCATAATGTCATAAAAACATTGTTACATTTGTCTAAAATATTTATTTTAAGATGTATTTTATTATTGGATTTGCTTGTATAAATACATATTTTCGCAAATATGTTGCTTTTGGCAACTTGGTATGACAGTTTGAATAATGAATCACCCCATATCATTTCTAGGGGGAAAGCTCCGATGTCACGAGCGCAGCCCAGGGCGGCGATTGTGTGAAGAATCTCCCAAAGCTCGCGAAGGTTATGGGAACCGTGCAGGGAATTTCTGTGAAAGTCACATCCGCGCCAGCTCATTCGTGTTTAGGCCTACAGCCTATTGCATGTTGGAGAGGAAGAATGGATTTATGTATTTACATTTTTTAAAGAAAACTTTCGTTTGCCATCGATTACACAACACATGAAATTAAAATGACATGCAGGCTAACATGTTTTTAAATTTCCCTGGGCAAACTGATTACTTCTCTCAGAAAAAGATAGTAGGCCTATTTATTTTATGAGAAGCAGAGTTAAATAAATCGAGATTAATCAGTGTTGAATCGTGTTGTGTCAAATAACATATCACATTATCTCATATTTTATGCATGTAATTCAAGAAGAAAAGTTTATTCTTATTCATTTACAGATCATGTCTATAAAGGCGGTTACTTTGACACTATAAAGCCCCTCTCATTATTTAGGCTAAAGTGCCCCTATTAATGGAAATGTGTCTTAACATGAAAAGTATTTATGCCGCTCGCGTCATCTGAGGAATGTGAAATTCCATAGTTTAATTGTGGTGAGATTGACAGATCGCTAGTTGTGACAAACAGGCTGTCTCCAGACCACTGCGTTGACAGTCAGGTCGTAAAGATGCGGGGCTGTCCTATGAGCGGTGTTGTGTCGTGCTGGCCTGCGCTGTAGGCTCCGGTAACCAGATTAGAAATCTCGACCGACAATCGTTCTCCGCCTGTGTTTCCCCGAGGCCTGCAAATCTGCAGCTTGAAATTGTTGTGTTTTTCGTGAAGAATGTCAGCATTGCCCCGACGAAGAAAGGGTTTTCTTGCTTTTGCTTTTAGTCTGCGGTGACCAGGGAAATCTGATATATTTGTAGCGTTTCTGAGGGCCCTCCATTGAAGGAAAGCCAAATATACAATTTATGATAAGCACAGAGGTCGAGAGTGGAGCGGCTCGTGGGAAAGATCTCTCTCTTGCTCCACTTCACTGTGTTCTTCTTCGAGTCCTTACTGTTCCTTTGCCCTCCAAAAGACTATGGACATTCGCTTGTGGAAGTCATCCAAGCATTCGAATCAAATGGAATGAATGTTTTGATATATACTCAAGTTTTCATTTTCACATGGTAAATGTTGACAACAGGCTACTTACTGTATAACAGGCTTTCAGCTGTTCTGAACATTTAGAGGGAAAATGGCCAATTCTCAAGAAGACATAGCATTTTAGCTTTTCATAGTGTTATAATTACATAATTATTACAGTGTAGCCTACTAAAACATAAGTGTCCAATAATGGTGTTACACTGTTTTGGGGTTATTTTTCTTTCCATTGATCATTTTCTGCCTGCCGACATGCATGCCTGCCGACATGCATGCCTGCCAGTCTCTCTTCCTGTAAATTGAGATATTTTAAACCAACTTTAAAATAAGATCTTTCTCTCTGTCTGTCAGCTGCAACCGGAGCAACTGGACTGTGGAGCGGCCCACCTGCAGCACCCGCTGGCCCTACGGAGGCCCCTGAGGGCCACGCCCCTGTTTGAGTCCCTGGGCCTCAGCTCGGTTGCTGTGGACAACATACACAACCACACCGTGGTGTTTCTGGGCACCAGCACAGGACGACTGCGCAAGGTCAGAGGAGATGGTTTACTTATATAAAAAACCTCTCAGGAATATACACATTTATAAAAGAGAGAGAGCAGTGGTTTATTTGTTATCCTTTTTGTCTTGTAAAGGAAAACATGTACAGTTGCTAGGCCTACTACCTCACAGTCTAACTTTGCTGCCGGAAGTTAAGAACAAACTGAATGTGCCAGAGATATTCAGCCATTATTTTATTCAGGGATGTAATGACATTTATTGAAAATAAGTTCAAGTGTCAGGTGTAAATTACTATAGAGGTGGAACATCAGGGAAAGCTGATTTTTTTAAAGTAAAGGGATCATTCCACTTATTAGGTGTCTTTTGAGTAATGCAACTAAACATTTTGATTTCACCTAATTTTAACGTTCTGTCATAAAGAGCACGTTCAACTTAATAAATCATGTGTTTTCCCATCTCAAGAGGTTAAATAAAAAAAGGCTATAGTAAGTGCTTATTTAGTGCCAAATAAAGTAATATGGTTGACCATAACAGGATTGACGACTTCATCTTAAATCATCCATAATCATCCTTGTGACAGGGGGAATGGAAGCTTGTTGTGTGCAACAGGGAGAGGCAATTGAATTCAAGCTTCACAACAATTGTTAAAACATTTCTAGCCTGTCTATACATGGGTAACAGGGTTGAAGTGTTATGCTCAATCCGCTCAGTCTTCCACCACAAAACACCTGAAAATGGCCAAAAAGAGTAGAACCAGCTCACCTGCTTTTACACTATGATTTGACTATTAGATATTCAATGTTTCTTTTGAAAAAAAATATTTAAAAAGGAATAGTTTCACCATTTAAAATGAGAGTTCAGTTCACGTCACAGGGTTGACCTTAAAATGAGGGATTTTCTTTTTGATACCTTAAAATGAATCACTAATCACATGAAATAAATAATAATCTTCAGAAATGACTTTGTAAAAGCAACAAAATAACTAGGGCTTTACAATGATGGTGAATGCACAAAGGGACAAGAAACTGAGGGACATGTCAAAATGCTGAATTTAGTCACTTTAGCAAGTCTTTATTCATATAAAAAAATATTTATTGAATTTTCCATGTGGTCTATAAAGGGCACTTCATTTAATATAACAGGCTTTTACAATTCTATATTTGTACACAATTTATACTTAAAATATGAAAGTAGATATGGCAAAGGCACTCATTTCGTGGAATGACCCAAAGAAAAAGATGAGAAATCTGAAAATAACTGAGAAGTAGGTCTAAGGGTGCTGACCTGTAAAGAATGACTGATGAAAGGTACAGTAATAACGAAAGTTCCCATATGACATGACTGACTGTATATAGCCTCGTTATTGTTGATTTTATTATGTTACTTTTTATTCTTTTTGACTTTAGTTTATTTGGTAAATATTGTCAAAACTCAATATAGCGGGTCGTTCCACGTCATTTCAGCAAGCCATGACACCCATCATCCCAGATTGTTCTGAAATCATTTCCGTAGTTAGAAAAATACCAGATAAGCATTCCTGCAACATTATTTTGTTGAAATATAATTTAATTTCTGATCATTTAAGCTAATTCATTGCACCCAAATTGGCCACTTTTTGCTAATAATGAGAAAGACATGAGGAATAATGAGAAAGACATGTTGGGGTGGGATTGGCGTGGGGCATGAGTGGGCCCGTGGGTGGGCCCGTGGGTGGCTTTTGACCATTTATTTGAATTCCTCATGTCTAACTCAATGTTTTAAAAAAGTTTGGTCCAAGTCAGTTGTTAGGTACTAAATTTATTGAATATTATATGAATCCTATAAATTAAAATGGCACATTTTGTGTGCAATCAATTAGCTTAATTTCTCAGAGATCAAATTATTATATTGCAACAAAGTAATGTTGCAGGAATGCTAATCTTATCTGTTTCTAACAACAGAAACTATTTCAGAACAATCTGAGATGGTGGTTGTTGAAATCCTCTTTCTGGTGCTTTTTGAGGTGGAACGACCCAAGTACAAGGCCAGAGCATCTGCGATGAGAGGACATTTGCTTTACTGTGGGTCCTGGTTGACGGATCAGGTTGAAGATAAAGTGATGCACTATGAATTCATCTCAGCTATTGTGAATGAAAACGTCTGCTTTTATTTTAGGTCATTCTTTGGTGTGTCCAGATGTGGTACACTATCCTTGATGCAGAAACAAGTATTATAAAAGATGAAGTAAGCTTTATGTGACTTATTTTTGGGTGCGGCACGTCACACTTTTCTGGGGATCCATCATGATGTGACTCACTGTCACACAGTGTGTGTTTACGGGTCCGTCTCTCTAATTGTTTGGCCTACAGTCTGGGAGCTCAGCTGTAGAACATCTGCTGCCGCTGCATCCTATGAAAACCTCCCTCCTGCAATTAACAGAATTCCTTAATTCTGTGTCAGCAGCACACCAAGTCACCCCTGACTGAGCCAACAGACTAGAGAAGTTACAGCACTGAGAGCACCATGAGCTATACCTCTACCTCTCAGCAGTGTCTGGTAAAAACAATACACCCAGTCTGAAAGCTTTCTGACCATATTGGTTTGAATTAGACTGGTACCTTCTACAACATTAGAACAATGTTGCTGGAGGGTGTCTTGTTTTAGGCCTCATAAAAAAGCTTTCTGATTTGTTTAGTCTGTTCCGAAGATAATTGGTCATTGGGATGGTTTGTGTTTATGCCGGATGTATGGTGATGGTTAAGGTGGTGTGTGTGTCCATATGGTCTACCTGATTGCATATTTAGGTTTTGGAAGGGGGGGGTCTGCCTGTGTCCTTATGCTACTGAGTGAAAGGGGTTTGGTGTTTACCCAGTGTGCATACCCCATACCCCATGATTATGTGCTGTGTGTGTTCTCACAGAATTAGTGTTTATGTGTGTGTGTGTGTGTGTGTGTGTGGGGGGGGGGGGGGGGGGGGGGGTTAAAATGGAGCATGTATTATGTGTTGCCTGGGGGACATACAGTATGTATCTTGCGTGTGTTCATGTTCGACACACAGTAGGTCTATGTGTGTTTTATGGTGTGTGTGTGTGTGTGTGTGCCCTGGGGGAAGCTCTGCAACAGAGTATAATGGTGCTGTTAGTGTTTGTAATGTGATTCTGGCTGTGAGCTTGGCTCGGGCTGAGTAGTACAGAGTACAGAAAAACAGTAGAGATTGAGTTAGGCCTCTGCTACTGGGGTTAGGAGACCCTCAATGAAGTAATTCCAGCCATGTTTAACTAATTTTGCCCCTCACTACAGCAACACTGTCTCTCTATTTCACTCTTTGTCTCGCTCTCTGTCTCACTTTCGCTCCCTCTCTCTTTCTCTCGTTTATTTCCCTCCTTTTCAACCCCCTCCCATATCAATTTTTATTTCTTTGCCCCCTCACCCACCCACACACACACACACACACACACACACACACACACACACACACACACACACACACACACACACACACACACACACACACACACACACACACACACACACACACACACACACACACACACACACACACACACACACACACACACACACACACACAGAGCTTGGAGCAGCTGAGTACTCCTGAGTTGAACAGAGTCTTTCATGTTGGGACAGACAGACAAACAGAGAGAGAGAGCGGCAGTGAGTGACCTCCCAGTATGCATGTGTTTTGTTGTTTGACCTGGCTGAGCCCTGTGCCTTCTCACCCCTCCACCACTTCCTTCAGTCTGCCCAGGTGGCTCTCTATTGTGACCCTGTATGGTTGATCTTTATTGTTGTTTGTGTGCGTGTGTAACCGGTGTGAAATGGCTAGCTAGTTAGCGGGGTGCTCGCTAATAACGTTTCAATCGGTGACGTCACTCGCTCTGAGACCTTGAAGTAGTTGTCGCGGCTTTTGTGAAGCGATAGTAACGATGCTTCGAGGGTGTCAGTTGTTGATCTGTGAATAGGGTTGAAGCCCAGGTATTGGTGATGAGAGGGACAGAAGCATAACTGTTACACGTGAGCATTTGTGTGTTTGTTTGTGCTAGTGCTCATGTATATGTGTGTGTTTGTGCTTGTATGCGTGCCTGCATCTGTGTGTGTTGTGTTGTGATGTGTTGTGGTTGGTCACTAGAGAAGTAGCCCAGTCTATTTGAAACCAGGGCAGTCTCTAGCTGGTTTCCTCAGAATGGCAGGATGTCCATTGAGCTGAGGCAGAAACCGCAACCATTCAGAACAACAAACTCTCTCACTGTCTATGTGACAGGAAGTCACAGCCTTAGTATTTATTTTTCTATGTATCACTGTATGTGTATGTGTGAGTGTGTATGTGCAAGAATTGCAAAGATTTGATCATTTTCTATAAAGTGTTATGTCTTTCACTTTGTTTGTGTGACTTACAGTGGCATATTTATGTTTGCGTGACTTAATGTTAAACTGTCTTTTCTTAAAAAAACATTTAGTTAGGTGACAATTCCAGTATCACAATGTAGTACTTTCAAGGGAGATTGTGCTGGAGTTGACTAAAGTTATGTTTGCTTAACCCCCAAATCCCAGCCCAGTGAAACTATGTAGGTGTGAGACAGGAAACCAGAGCAGAGCTAGCATGTTCTTCCATTTTCTGTATGACTTAGAATTATGCATCTCACAGGAGGGAGAGAGGAGCACAGATGGCCAAATTAATTAATCTGCTTACCTTGGAGAAGTAGCTTACTGCACATCAGCACAGCCATGTAGTGTGCCTTTGTATTAATACTACAAACACACAGAACTTACCTTTTAGGTTGAAAATACACAAAAAGGGCTTAATACATGAATCCTCTCAAATAGAAAACCAAAATGGAAATGATTGTTGATTACTTTGACTATTGTTGTAGGATTATATGGTGTTTCTAAGCACTTTGCCTTGTGTCCCACAGCTGACCCTCCTGAAGAACCTGACTGTGGCCAATCAGTGGGCTCTGAAGCTTCCAGCTGGCGAATCAGTGCACCACATCATGACCTTTGACCCCATGGACCGGAACTACCTGTACCTCATGACCTCTCACCATGTAAGGCTGTGGGATCCATACTTTTATCCATCAACTAGACTCAGTTAGACTGGTTCATGTTCTCACTGACACTGGCATTGGTTTAGTTAGTTTGTTTGACATAATATGCAGTGGCCATTTTAGCATGTACATCTTGGTGGGGCTCACTCCACCAAAAATGTTTAGATGCATGCTAGAAAAGCCACTACACAACACAACACTAAACAATACATTAATTGCACTATAACGGTGACAAATGGTGTCAACAACTGTTAGGGCCTACATAAAGCTGTTCCAACAGCAGAGTCCCAACAGCAGTCCCATCACCTTACCACTGCTATACCTGACTATCAGCAGAGTCCCAACAGCAGTCCCATCACCTTACCACTGCTATACCTGACTATCAGCAGAGTCCCAACAGCAGTCCCATCACCTTACCACTGCTATACCTGACTATCAGCAGAGTCCCAACAGCAGTCCCATCACCTTACCACTGCTATACCTGACTATGATCAGATTACCAACAGCAGTCCCATCACCTTACCACTGCTATACCTGACTATGAGCAGATTACCAACAGCAGTCCCATCACCTTACCACTGCTATACCTGACTATCAGCAGAGTCCCAACAGCAGTCCCATCACCTTACCACTGCTATACCTGACTATCAGCAGAGTCCCAACAGCAGTCCCATCACCTTACCACTGCTATACCTGACTATCAGCAGAGTCCCAACAGCAGTCCCATCACCTTACCACTGCTACACCTGACTATCAGCAGAGTCCCAACAGCAGTCCCATCACCTTACCACTGCTACACCTGACTATCAGCAGAGCGTTGTCTGACAGTGAAACAGTTTTTTCAGCCTCATTTCCTGCCTTTAAAAAAACATAGCTGATATGGCTGACTTGCTTAAACAAACGTGGTTTCTACCGACAATTGAGATGTACAAACTATGGCATAAGGGGACGACGAGCGGTTAAGTGGCAATCGGTAATTTCGATTAAGACATTCATTAATTAATTAGGATTTATGGTGCTTTCAAAACAACTGGGAACTCGGAAAAAAACAAGGTCGAATCATGATCTTCAGGTCGGAGCTCTAGAAAGAGGCCCAAGTTCCCAACTTGGATGACTGTTTTTCTGAGATCCCAGTTGTCTTGAACTCACTGAAGTCTGAGATTTCCCAGTTCAGAGTTTCCAGTTGTTTTTAACGCGGCAGAAGTATTGATGGATTGACAGCAGTGCCAATGTTGGATGTTTATGCTTTTAAGTTTGGAAAAGAGACCCTTAAACCCAGACTTGGACCACACACCCACTCCACTGAATAGCAGGCTAGTGATTGCTTTGCAATGCTTGCAGTTAGCCACTGATTCCTTCCAAACCACTCATTGTTGAATTTGCGATTTCCAACTTGTTGTGTAATGTTTATGTCCAATGGCTGATGAGCACCGATATTTTTTATCTATAATTTCTCTTCATTATTTATATTCATATGGTTTCATATGGTTTCATAAGGATTGAAAAGGATTTGCCAGTAGATTGTCGACTTGATTCATGATGATGACTGCTTGTCTAGCTTGCTAGCTATGATTTTGAAAGTATGATGTTGATATGATCAGTCCAATCAAATCTCAATAGATATAACGTGATTTGACGTAATTGTATCTGTGGCCAATGACCTTGAGCCTTCTTGGATGGGCACTTCTAATGTAACTATGGCAGCACCCAAGGGGCTTAAATTTACAAGCTCTCCCTGTAGATTTTGCGGTGACGTAGTGTCCCCATGAGTGACGGAACACTGAGCCAATCACGGCGTGACTAAACAACATTACTAACTCCTACGCTCTGTATGGCTGCTTCACCACCACAGAAAGCACTGAGCTAGGCTGAAACACCTGCATTTTGGAGCTGCCTTACTCAAGAAAGCAAAAAAGAGACCATTGTTTGCAAACTGAGATGTGACACATACTAATGCCAAAATAACATGCAAAACGGGCTCTGCCCTACCTGCCCTGAATGACGGATCGCCACTGGACGTATGACATTTGTTTCTTTTTGCATTTTCCTGGTTGTGCGTAGTGTGTGGTCATATTTTTTTAAAGAAAATATATTAATTAACAGTTATTACAATTCTGTTATATCAGATCCTCAGATAAATCAGTTCCTATCTTTTTAGTGAGACAACACTTTAGAGAGGAGATAGCAGGAGGTTTGACAAACCAAAAAATTATAGATTAGCAACTATGCATAGCTTTGTCTGGCGTTTTATAAGGATGTGTTGCCACCTTGGCAAATGGTGTAGTATGTGAAATAACGGATATAGGTTATGAGTCAACCGTGCACACTGCATGTGGGAGAGGCTGCAGCAGAGGAGTGGCTGCAGCAGAGGAGTGGTTGCAGCAGAGGAGTGGCTGCAGCAGAGGAGTGGCTGCAGCAGAGGAGTGGCTGCAGCAGAGGAGTGGCTGCAGCAAAGGAGTGGCTGCAGCAGAGGAGTGGCTGCAGCAGAGGAGTGGCTGCAGCAGGAACTGCAACGCTGCTCGGTTTTTCACACTCTGTTTCCCGAGCGTATCAAGAATGGTCCACCACCCAAAGGACATGCAGCCAACACTGACACAACTGTGGGAAGCATTGGAGTGCACATGGGCCAACAACTTGTAGAGTCCATGCCCCATACAACTCAATATTAGGAAGGTGTTCTTAATGTTTGTTATGCTCAGTGTTTTATGTATGGTTTGTTGAGTGTATATATGTATGGTTCTGTCCACAGCTCCTGAGGGTGAAGGTAGCAGCATGTGGCCAGTACAGATCCTGCAGTGACTGTTTGGGTGCCGGCGACGCCCACTGTGGCTGGTGCACGCTCGAGAGCAGGTATTTACATTTATTGTGAATCTGAATCTTGCTCTGGAGGCAGAACTGAGGGATTTCTGAGGGATTTCCGCTAGATGGGCCAGCTGCAAAGTCAAAATTCATGAAAACCTTTTTGTCTTACTTTAAGGTTAGGGTTAGTCATTAGGGTTAGCAGTGTGGTTAAGGTTAGTTTTAAGGTTAGGGTTAGGTCTCTCTCTCTCTCTCTCTCTCTGTCTCTCTGTCTCTGTCTCTCTCTCTCTCTCTCTCTCTCTGCCTGAGGGCTATGTTGGTTATGGCTGGGTATAAAAGCAGATCAACAGATGAGAAAGGGGGTTAGTTATGTGCTGGGCTGACATGGCCAGGGAGCACTGAGGGAGGGAGAGAGAGAGAGAGAGAGAGAAAGAGAGGACTGTTTCAGGACTGATGAGAGATTTGAGGACTGAGCAGAGAGACAGCAACACAGAGACAGACTAACCCCATCTGTCCATCTCTCATCTCCCTCTCGCCTCTCTTTATTTATCTTATATTTATCCCTTTCTCCCTGTCTGTTATTACTTTTTTATTTGGTAACTGTTAGTTAATGTTTTCTTCTACACTCTTATTCTCATGTCTCTCTTTAATCTGGTCATCCTTCTCTCTTTGTGTTCTCTTCTCCTCTCTTTGCTCTCTCTATCTATCTATCTCTCCCTCCCTCTCTTGCTCTCTCTCTCTCTCTCTCTCTCTCCCCCCTCTCCCTCTCTCTCTCTCTCTCTCTCTCTGCCTCTCTCACTCTACCTCTACAAAGGCGTGTTGATTGTGATGATGGTGGTGGGAGGGAGAGCGCACACTGGCTCCTTTGAGAAGAAAATGTCAAGTGTGTATTTATGCGCATATCAGTGTGACGTGTGTGTGTGAGTCCGGGGCACTGATGTCATCAGCGTGTGTATGGTGGTGTGTTTGGGAGGTCACCCTGGGCTGCTACTGGTGGTAGGGCTCGAGCAAAGGGGGCTGTTATCAGCGCATCAGGGGTTGGTGTCTGTGGGTGGATGGGTCCTCTCTGTCACCTCTCTGACACTCACACTCAAACATAATGGGTGCTGAAGGATTATCTCATCATTGGAGAATCTGCCCGTCTCTCTGTGTGTGTGTGTGTGTGTGTGTGTGTGTGTGTGTGTGTGTGTGTGTGTGTGTGTGTGTGTGTGTGTGTGTGTGTGTGTGTGTGTGTGCGTGCGTGCGTGCGTGCGTGCGTGCGTGTGTGTGTGTGTCAGGACTGTCTCTATGCCTTTGTATCTCTCTGTATGTGTATGTGTTATAGAAGGCATATGTGTTATTCTGCCTGTCAGTGTGTGTGTTGTGTCTCCTGTGTGTCTCTGTGAGTGTTGTGTTTTGTCTCCTGTGTGTCTCTGTGAGTGTTGTGTTTTGTCTCCTGTGTGTCTCTGTGAGTGTTGTTTTGTGTCCTGTGTGTCTCTGTGAGCGTGTGTTTTGTCTCCTCTGTGTCTCTGTGAGTGTGTTTAAATGTACAGTACCAGTCAAAAGTTTGGACACACCTACGCATTCAAGGGTTTTTCTTTATTTTTACTATTTTCTACATTGTGGAATAATAGTGAAGACATCACAACCATGAAGCAACACATATGGAATCATGTAGTAACCAAAAAACTGTTAAACAAATCAAAATATATTTTATTTTTGACATTCTTCAAAGTAGCCACCATTTGCATTGCTGACAGATTTGCACACTTCATGAGGTAGTCACCTGGTATGCTTTTCCAACCGTCTTGAAGGAGATCCCACACATGCTGAGCACTTGTTGGCTGCTTTTCCTTTACTCTGTGGTCCCACTTGAAGAAACGTTAAAAGTTTTCCAGTTTGACTGAACTTCATGTCTTAAAGTAATGATTAACTGTTGTTTCTCTTAGCTTTTTTTGAGCTGTTCTTGCCATAATATGAACTTGGTCTTTTACCAAATAGGGCTATCTTCTGTATACCACCCCTACCCTACTGATTGGTTCAAATGTATTAAGAAGGAAAGAAATTCAATAAATTAACTTTTAACAAGGCACTCCTGTTAATTAAAATGCATTCCAGGTGACTACCTCATGAAGCTGGTTGAGAGAATGCCAAGAGTGTGCAAGGGGTGGCTACTTTGAAGAATCTCAAATATAAAATATATTTTGATTTTTTTAACACTTTTTTGCTTACTACATGATTCCATTTGTGTTATTTCATAGATTTGATGTCTTCACTATTATTCTACAATGTAGAAAATTGTAAAAATAAAGAAAAAAGCTTGAATGAGTAGGTGTTCTAAAACTTTGACTGGTACTGTATGTGTGCATGTGTGTCTTAGTGTCTGTATCTGTGTATTTGACAGTATATTTCTTGTATTTTTAGGGTGTGTTGTCTGTGAGTGTGTTCAAAGCTGTCTGTCTGTGATTGTGTCTGTATCTCTCTGTCTCTGTGTATGTCTTTATCTGTCTGTCTGTGTATGGGTCTCTCTGTATATCTGTCTGTGTGTGGGTCTCTCTGTATATCTGTCTGTGTGTGGGGCTCTCTGTATATCTGTCTGTGTGTGGGTCTCTCTGTTTACAGTATCTGTCTGTCTGTGGGTCTCTGTATACAGTGGGGCAAAAAAGTATTTAGTCAGCCACCAATTGTGCAAGTTCTCCCACTTAAAAAGATTAGAGAGGCCTGTAATTTTCATCATAGGTACACTTCAACTCTGACAGACAAAATGAGAAAAAATATCCAGATAATCACATTGTAGGATTTGTAATTTATTTATTTGCAAATTATGGTGGAAAATAAGTATTTGGTCACCTACAAACAAGCAAGATTTCTGTCTCTCACAGACCTTCTTTAAGAGGCTCCTCTGTTCTCCACTCGTTACCTGTATTAATGGCACCTGTTTGAACTTGTTATCAGTATAAAAGACACCTGTCCACAACCTCAAACAGTCACACTCCAAACTCCACTATGGCCAAGACCAAAGAGCTGTCAAAGGACACCAGAAACAAAATTGTAGACCTGCACCAGGCTGGGAAGACTGAAACTGCAATAGGTAAGCAGCTTGGTTTGAAGAAATCAACTGTGGGAGCAATTATTAGGAAATGGAAGACATACAAGACCACTGATAATCTCCCTCGATCTGGGGCTCCACGCAAGATCTCACCCCGTGGGGTCAAAATTATCACAAGAACGGTGAGCAAAAATCCCAGAACCAGACGGGGGGACCTAGTGAATGACCTGCAGAGAGCTGGGACCAAAGTAACAAAGCCTACCATCAGTAACACACTATGCCGCCAGGGACTCAAATCCTGCAGTGCCAGACGTGTCCCCCTGCTTAAGCCAGTACATGTCCAGGCCCGTCTGAAGTTTGCTAGAGAGCATTTGGATGATCCAGAAGAAGATTGGGAGAATGTCATATGGTCAGATGAAACCAAAATATAACTTTTTGGTAAAAACTCAACTCATCGTGTTTGGAGGACAAAGAATGCTGAGTTGCATCCAAAGAACACCATACCTACTGTGAAGCATGGGGTGGAAACATCATGCTTTGGGGCTGTTTTTCTGCAAAGGGACCAGGACGACTGATCCGTATAAAGGAAAGAATGAATGAGGCCATGTATCGTGAGATTTTGAGTGAAAACCTCCTTCCATCAGCAAGGGCATTGAAGATGAAACGTGGCTTGGTCTTTCAGCATGACAATGATCCCAAACACACCGCCCGGCTTCGTAAGAAGCATTTCAAGGTCATGGAGTGGCCTAGCCAGTCTCCAGATCTCAACCCCATAGAAAATCTTTGGAGGGAGTTGAAGTCCGTGTTGCCCAGCAACAGCCCCAAAACATCGCTGCTCTAGAGGAGATCTGCATGGAGGAATGGGCCAAAATACCAGCAACAGTGTGTGAAAACCTTGTGAAGACTTACAGAAAACATTTGACCTCTGTCATTGCCAACAAAGGGTATATAACAAAGTATTGAGATAAACTTTTGTTATTGACCAAATACTTATTTTCCACCATAATTTGCAAATAAATTCATAAAAAATCCTACAATGTGATTTTCTGGATTTTTTTTCTCATTTTGTCTGTCATAGTTGAAGTTTACCTATGATGAACATTACAGGCCTCTCATCTTTTTAAGTGGGAGAACTTGCACAATTGGTGGCTGACTAAATACTTTTTTGCCCCACTGTATATGTCTGTGTGTGGGTCTCTCTGTATATCTGTCTGTGTGTGGGTCTCTCTGTATCTGTCTGTGTATGGGTCTCTCTGTATATCTGTCTGTGTGTGGGTCTCTCTGTATATCTGTCTATGTTTGGGTCTCTCTGTATATCTGTCTATGTTTGGGTCTCTGTATATCTGTTTGTGTATGGGTCTCTCTGTATATCTGTCTGTGGGTGGGTCTCTCTGTATATCTGTCTGTGTGTGGGTCTCTCTGTATATCTGTCTATGTTTGGGTCTCTCTGTATATCTGTCTATGTTTGGGTCTCTGTATATCTGTCTGTGTGTGGGTCTCTCTGTATATCTGTCTTTGTATGGGTCTCTCTGTATATCTGTCTGTGGGTGGGTCTCTCTGTATATCTGTCTGTGTGTGGGTCTCTCTGTATATCTGTCTGTGTGTGGATCTCTCTGTATGTCTGTCTCAGTATGGGTCTCTCTGTATATCTGTCTGTGTGTGGATCTCTCTGTATATGTGTCTCAGTATGGGTCTCTCTGTATATCTGTCTGTGTGTGGGTGTGAGAGAGATCTATTTTTTAAGATGCTTAATATTCTTCTCACCAACACGCATCTTCCTTATCACCTCCCAGACATATCTAGTGAGGAATGAGCTTCTCCTCTCAACTCATATTTTAGCAGGTTTTGTTAACTCTGTTTTTCTTAAGGAGCTGTGTGTTACCTTTTAAAACCTGCATGCTTTTGACAGGTGATGAGTAATACTGCTGCTAGTGTGTGTGTGTGTGTGTGTGTGTGTGTGTGTGTGTGTGTGTGTGTGTGTGTGTGTGTGTGTGTGTGTGTGTGTGTGTGTGTGTGTGTGTGTGTGTGTGTGTGTGTGTGTGTGTGTGTGTGTTTGAGAGAGGGAGGAAGGGAGGGAGGTGTTTATGTATCAGTATATGAGTGTGTTAGAGTTGACAGATAAGTTGTGAATGGATTTTAGAATCAATTTCAAACAGTAATATATACCACACTTTTCCTGAGCAGCCCCGGGCATGAAGGTTTCCTCTTCAGGAAGGGAAGTAAGAAAAGTCCATTCTGATGCCTCACTGGTTTAGACAGAGGGAAACAACTCACTGGTCACTTAGTTACTGTCTGACTTTCCTGGTCAGCATCATAGCTTGTCAGTGTACATACTGTACATGTGTGTAAAATAGGTGTGCGTGAGCAAGCCAGCGGATGTGTGTATACATTTAAATGTACTTCTTTGTGTTTGTGGGTATGTAAGGGGTTTTATGTGGGATTGCAGATACATTATATTCTATTCCTAGAAGAGCTGCTGACCTCATGGCTCATCCTGGTCCCTCAGCGACAGTAGGGGACTGAAATCTGGACATTCACTCACGCATGCAGTGAAACACACACACACACGCAAACATACACACAAACAGGCACATTTACAGTGCCTTGCGAAAGTATTCAGCCCCCTTG
This sequence comes from Oncorhynchus kisutch, assembly GCF_002021735.2. Lineage (NCBI taxonomy): Eukaryota > Metazoa > Chordata > Actinopteri > Salmoniformes > Salmonidae > Oncorhynchus > Oncorhynchus kisutch. The sequence goes on along the minus strand of NC_034197.2, from coordinate 27,829,707 downwards.
AACTTTGCGAACTTTTGCCACATTTCAGGCTTCAAACATAAAGATATAAAACTGTATTTTTTTGTGAAGAATCAACAACAAGTGGGACACAATCATGAAGTGGAACAACATTTATTGGATATTTCAAACTTTTTTAACAAATCAAAAACGGAAAAATTGGGCGTGCAAAATTATTCAGCCCCCTTAAGTTAATACTTTGTAACGCCACCTTTTGCTGCGATTACAGCTGTAAGTCGCTTGGGGTATGTCTCTATCAGTTTTGCACATCGAGAGACTGAAATTTTTTCCCATTCCTCCTTGCAAAACAGCTCGAGCTCAGTGAGGTTGGATGGAGAGCATTTGTGAACAGCAGTTTTCAGTTCTTTCCACAGATTCTCGATTGGATTCAGGTCTGGACTTTGACTTGGCCATTCTAACACCTGGATATGTTTATTTTTGAACCATTCCATTGTAGATTTTGCTTTATGTTTTGGATCATTGTCTTGTTGGAAGACAAATCTCCGTCCCAGTCTCAGGTCTTTTGCAGACTCCATCAGGTTTTCTTCCAGAATGGTCCTGTATTTGGCTCCATCCATCTTCCCATCCATTTTAACCATCTTCCTTGTCCCTGCTGAAGAAAAGCAGGCCCAAACCATGATGCTGTCACCACCATGTTTGACAGTGGGGATGATGTGTTCAGGGTGATGAGCTGTGTTGCTTTTACTCCAAACATAACGTTTTGCATTGTTGCCAAAATGTCCAATTTTGGTTTCATCTGACCAGAGCACCTTCTTCCACATGTTTGGTGTGTCTCCCAGGTGGCTTGTGGCAAACTTTAAACAACACTTTTTATGGATATCTTTAAGAAATGGTATTCTTCTTGCCACTCTTCCATAAAGGCCAGATTTGTGCAATATACGACTGATTGTTGTCCTATGGACAGAGTCTCCCACCTCAGCTGTAGATCTCTGCAGTTCATCCAGAGTGATCATGGGCCTCTTGGCAGCATCTCTGATCAGTCTTCTCCTTGTATGAGCAGACAGGTTAGAGGGACGGCCAGGTCTTGGTAGATTTGCAGTGGTCTGATACTCCTTCCATTTCAATATTATCGCTTGCACAGTGCTCCTTGGGATGTTTAAAGCTTGGGAAATCTTTTTGTATCCAAATCCGGCTTTAAACTTCTTCACAACAGTATCTCGGACCTGCCTGGTGTGTTCCTTGTTCTTCATGATGCTCTCTGCACTTTTAACAAACCTCTGAGACTATCACAGTGCAGGTGCATTTATACGGAGACTTGATTACACACAGGTGGATTGTATTTATCATCATTAGTCATTTAGGTCAACATTGGATCATTCAGAGATCCTCACTGAACTTCTGGAGAGAGTTTGCTGCACTGAAAGTAAAGGGGCTGAATCATTTTGCACGCCCAATTTTTCAGTTTTTGATTTGTTAAAAAAGTTTGAAATATCCAATAAATGTCGTTCCACTTCATGATTGTGTCCCACTTGTTGTTGATTCTTCACAAAAAAATACAGTTTTATATCTTTATGTTTGAAGCCTGAAATGTGGCAAAAGGTCGCAAAGTTCAAGGGGGCTGAATACTTTCGCAAGGCACTGTACATGCATCCACACGTCTGCACACTCACTCGTTTGCGCATACCTATTTTAGAACATACTTGTTAAAGTGTCAAAGGAAAGTATGGGTGCTAAAGTCATTACATGGTGATTATCACGTCAAACTGCTGTTTTATTGTCTGTGGTTGCTCTAGTCCACTTTATCTATACTTTAAGGTTGTTGTGTTCTTGCTCTGCTCTATTCTGCACTGCAGGAGTACTAGCTGTGCTCGTTATTAGTCAAACAGTAGTCATAATATGAGCCTACCTTGCCTGATCGCTCCCACTTTCTCACAGTCTGTCTCTCATACGCACAGATAGACACAGAAGTACACACACACATATGAATAAATAAAGACTTGGCCTGGTAGCTTCTTAATTAGATCAACTGGCCCCTGATCTGGGTGCTGGGGGGGCAGGTTGTCATGGGAGCATGAGTATGTGTGTTGTGTGTGCTGAACTGACTGATAGTCCTGAACTGTCATGTGACACAATGAGATGATGAGAATCTGATTCTCTGTGTGCAACAGACCAGAACACTGACTGGAGAGCAGATGAAGTGGGAAAACTGAGTAAACAACGTTTGCAATGTGGAGCTTTATTGTTATTAGGTCCACAGAGGAGCTCATTTGAGAAGTACTGCTAGACTGTAGTCTGGCTATGAATGGCTTTCACTATACGATATCTCACTGTCTTTCTTCCCATAGGGAGATTATAAACATAAATGATCAGGGAAGTTGGCTTCAATTCATACTTCTTTACCAATTTGCTCACTATATGCCCTGTGTGCAGGTGTTCCATCCAGAGGGAGTGTTCCGGGTGGCTGATGGTGCGCTCCTGGATCGGAATGGGTGAGGGTCCCCAGCAGTGCCCCTCCATGACCCTCACCCCCCAAGAGATCAGCCTCTCCGCTGACATCAAGGTACCAGACATGACATAATAACTGGTTTTCCTATGTCCTACATCAGTACGTTTATCAGTTCAAACAGAAACTTTAGCAAATATTGTGAAGTTTCAAGTCAAATCACGTGCGCCAAATACAACAGGACCTTACAGTGAAATGTTTACTTAAAGGCTCTAACCAATAGTGCGAAAAAAGGTGTGTGTGTGTGTGTGTGTGTGGGTAAGTAAAGAAATAAAACAACAGTAAAAAGACATTTGAAAATTACAGTAGCAAGGCTATATACAGACACCGGTTTGTCAGGCTTATTGAGGTAGTATGTAGGTATGGTTAAAACTTCTTATGGCTGTGCGGCAGTATTGAGTAGCTTGGATGAGTAAGGTGCCCAGAGTAAACTGCCTACAACTCAGGTCCAGAAGCTAAGATATGCATATTATTAGTAGATTTGGATAGAAAACACTCTGAAGTTTCTAAAACTGTTTGAATGATGTCTGTGAGTATAACAGAACTCGAATATGGCAGGCAAAAACCCGAGAAAGAATCCAACCAGGAAGTGGGAAATCCGAGGTTTGTAGTTTTTCAACTCTTTGCCTATCCAAGATACAGTGTAAATTTGGTCCGATTGCACTTTCTAAGGCTTCCACTAGATGTCAACAGTCTTTAGAATGTTGTTTGATGCTTCTACTGTGATGGAGGGGGGAATGAGAGCTGATTGAGTAACAGGTCTGGCAGAGTGCCATGAGCTCATTCAGGTAGCTGCGTTCCATTGCATTTCTAAAGACAAAGGAATTCTCCGGTTGAAACATTATTGAAGATTTATGTTAAAAATATCCTAAAGATTGATTCTATACATCGTTTGACATGTTTCTACGAACTGTAATGGAATTTTTTTACTTTTCGTCTGACCTGCGCGTTGTGAATTTGGATTTGTGAACTCAAGGCGCGAACAAAAAGGAGGTATTTGGACATAAATTATGGACTTTATGGATTCCTGTGAGTGCATTCTGATGAAGATCATCAAAGGTAAGTGAATATTTATAACGCTATTTCTGACTTTTACTGACTCCACAAAATGGCGGATATCTGTATGGCTTGTTTTTGTGTCTGAGCGCCATACTCAGATTATTGCATGGTGTGCTTTTTCGGTAAAGCTTTTTTGAAATCTGACACTGCGGTTGCATTAAGGAGAAGTTTATCTAAAGTTCCCCGCATAACACTTGTATTTTCATTAACATTTATGATGAGTATTTCTGTAAATTGATGTGGATCTCTGCAAAATCACAGGATGTTTTGGAAGCAAAACATTACTGAACGTAATGCGCCAATGTAAACTGAGATTTTTGGATATAAATATGAACTTTATCGAACAAAACATACATGTATTGTGTAACTTGAAGTCCTATGAGTGTCATCTGATGAAGATCATCAAAGGTTAGTGATTAATTTGACCTCTATTTCTGCTTTTTGTGACTCCTCTCTTTGGCTGGAAAAATGGCTGTGTTTTTCTGTGACTAGATACTGACCTAACATAATCGTTTTGTGTGCTTTCGTCGTAAAGCCTTTTTGAAATCTGACACTGTGGTGGAATTAACAACAAGTTTATCTTTAAAATGGTGTAAAATACTTGTATGTTTGAGGAATTTTAATTATGAGATTTCTGTTGTTTTGAATTTGGCGCTCTGCACTTTCACTGGCTGTTGTCATATCGATCCCGTTAGATGAATCTAACGGATCTCTCTAGAAGTTTTAAAGTAACTATGCATATATGATTAACGGAGAGTAGCAGTAATGTAAAATCATTATTATTATAGTATTGAGTTGTGAAGTTATCATCCTTCTCAGTTGTACGTACACTAGGTACATTATCAGGCTCACACACAGCACTGTGTTGGGTATGTAAGTCAGGTAGGCTGTGATAGGTCCAGCAGCTGTCCAATTCACAGTCATCACTCAGGGCCACAAGAGCTAGGCCCCTGCCGTCTCCCCAAACAGGAAACAGCAGGCAGGAAAGAGGAAGTAAGGGCCACAGCCAGGAAGAGATCAATTCCAAAGACAATAGTGTGCAGTTCAGTGTAGCATGTTACCATAACGTCAGTGGCCTCTCCAACTACTGTATCTATAGCTATGTCATCTTCCTCTCCATCTCTATCCCCTTCTCCCCCTCTTCCCCCTATTCTACCTCTTCTCCCCCTCTTCCACCTCTTGTCCCCCTCTTCCCCCTCTGTTTTTCTCGCACATATTGAAATAGATCAGTGAGATTTACGGGCAATGCAGTCCTGCTATATGACACTGTGTTGTTCCTCAGTGTTATGTCTCTCATGTCTCTTCTCACGTAACAGTATATTTGGATGCAAGTTTATTGTGCCATCTGTCATTTGGAGACAATGTTTTCTCTCTCTCGTCCCCTCTCTCCTTCCCTTCATCCCCCTCACCCTTCCTTCTCTCCAACAGGATGTGGGGATTCTGATAAACGGTAGTGTCCCTGACCTGGTTGGTTCCCGGGTAGAATGTGACTACGGATTGGGCGTTGCCACCGTTGCCACTGTGCACCTGGACTATGGCCCCGCCCAGATTCAGACCTGCCCCCTCCTGCCCCGGGAGAGGTATCCCCACATCCCCTCTGGCAGAGGTAAGGGTTACATGTACTGGTAGAACACTAGTTGGATTTCATCCAGTGACATCACCCCTGATCGTGAGATATGCCGAATATGTCTCCATGTTGTTGTGACAGATCACCTGATGGTTCCTGTGGCGATTAAGGTGAATGGCACGTCTGTGGTTTCCGGGACCTTCCTCATCTATGATTGCGAGAGGACAGGAGCGATACACCCCAAGATTGCGTGAGTGTTTCAAATCTATGAGTCACCCTGGGTTTCTTTTAGATTTGTTCCACCATCTCACTGTGTTATCCACTAACACTTACCAAACCTTCCTAAGTTAAACCCAGTTACAATGAACACACGCACATACAAGGTCCAAAGCCCTGTCACTTGCATGAAGAAAAGAAGGAAATACAGGGTGCCTTGTGAGAATTCATTGGCGAGTGGGTAACCCGCCTCTACCATCCATTATATTAGCCAACGTGCAATCACTGTGAAATAAACTGGATGAGCTCCGTTCAAGACTATCCTACCAAAGGGACAATAAAAACTGTAATATCTTATGCTTTACCGAGTTGTGGATGAATGGCGACACAGATAATATACAGTTGGCTAGGTTTTCCGTGCATCGGCAGGACAGAACAGCTACGTCAGGTAAGACGAGGAGTGGGGGTGTGTGTCTGTTTGTCAATAACAGCTGGTGCACAATGTCTAATATTAAGATAGTCTCGAGCTATTGCCCGCCTGAGGTACTGTAGAGGTACCTCATGATATGCTGTAAACCACACTATCTACCAAGAGAGTTTTCATCTATATTTTTCGTAGCCATAAATTTACCCTCACAAACCGACGCTGGCAATAAGACTGCACTCAGTGAGCTCTATAAGGCCATAAGCAAACAAGAAAATGCTCATCCAGAAGCGGTGCTCCTAGTAGCCAGGGACTTTAATGCAGACAAACTTAAATCTGTTTTACCTAATTTCTACCAGCATATCACATATGCAACAAGAGGAAAAAAAACTCTAGACCACCTTTACTCCACACACAGAGACGCATACAAAGCTATCCCTTGCCCTCCATTTGGAAACTCTGACCATAATTATATCCTCCTGATTCCTGCTTACAAGCAAAAACTAAAGCAAGAAATACCAGTGACTCGCTCAATATGGAAGTGGTCAGATGGCACAGATGCTATGCTACAGGACTGTTTTGCTAGCACAGACTGGAATATGTTCCGGGATTCATCGAATGAGGCATTGAGGAGTATACCACCTCAGTCACCTGCTTCATCAATAAGTGCATGAATTACGTCGTCCCACAGGGACTGTACGTACATATCCCAACCATAAGCCGTGGATTACAGGTTAGAGCTGCCGTTTTCAAGGAGCGGGACACTAATCCGACACTTATAATAAATCCCGCTATGCCCTCAGACGAACCATCAAACAGGCAAAGTGTCAATACAAAAAGTATTGGATGTGGCAGGACTTGTAAACTATTACGTACTACAAAGGGAAACCCAGCGGCGAGCTGCCCAGTGACGTGAGCCTACCAGATGGGCTAAATACCTTCTATGCTCACTTCGAGGCAAGAAGCATGCATGAAAGCACCAGCTGTTCTGGACAACTGTGTGATCACGCTCGCTGTAGCCAAGACCTGTGAGCAAGACCTTTAAACAGGTCAAAAAGTCTCACTTTTCCCCTACCTACATATTCAAATTATTGTTGTAAGTAGGCATAGCTGGATCATAAGTGTGAGATTTGAGGCACTCAAACAGCCCCGTCCTTGAGCAGAGTTCTCTGCCAAGTCCATAGCCTCACTCAAATGTCGGCCAAATGTCATCTATAGTCTCAATGGCATTCTCATCGCACATAGAGCAACAATCAGAATGTGCGGCAGAGCTATAGAAACCAGTATCGGTGTCACTGTGGGGAGCTGTGCTGTTTATATTTGTGTTGTACTATATGTTGTTGGTTGGCTGTACAGTATCTCTCATGTTGTATGTTGCTTAGCAACATTTGTTTATTGGGATTAAATATAGTTTATTGAATTTAATAGTTTACCCTCTGTACTCAGTGAGGGTGATGTTGGTTAAATGTTATTCTATGTCTATTAGCATAGTTTAAATTCAGCCTGGTTGAGGCTTTATGTGGAATGTGAAATTAATATACTGTGGAAGCAAAAGTAAGGAAATTGTAAGTAGGAGCTTTGGTTGGTTCTGTTGATGTTTTTTCATGTGGAGGCTGTGGCCTGTATGGTCTGTCGTGACTGCTGACCACAGAGGCAAAATGAGGAGGAAACTGAGCTACACTTCCTAACCTCCTGCCAAATGTATGACCATATTAAAGACACATATTTCCCTCAGATTACACAGACCCTCAAAGAATTAACAAAATAAATCCAATTTTGAACAACTCCCATATCGATTGGGTGAAATACCACAGTCTGCCATCACAGCAGCAAGACCTGTTGCCACAAGAAAAGGGCAACCAGTGAAGAACAAACACCACTGTAAATACATCCCATATTTACATTTATTTATTTTCCCTTTTCTACTTTAACAATTTTCACATCGTTATAACACTGTACATGGAGTGCATTCCGAAAGCAGACCCTTTGACTTTTTCCACATTTTGTTACATTACAACCTTGTTTTAAAATTGATTAAATAAAAATAAAACTCCTCATCAATATACACACAATACCCCATAATGACAAAGCAAAAAGAGGTTTATTTACATTTTTGCAAATGTATTAAAAAAATAAAACAGAAATAACTTATAAGTATTCAGACCCTTTGCTATGAGACTTGAATTTGAGCTCAGGTGCATCCTGTTTCCATTGATCATCCTTGAGATGTTTCTACAACTTGGTTGCAGTCCACTTGTGGTAAATTAAATTGATTGGACATGATTTGGAAAGGCACACACCTGTCTATATAAGGTCCCACAGTTGACAGTGTATGTCAGAGCATAAACCAATCCATGAGGTGGAAGGAATCGTCCGTAGAGCTCCGAGACAGGATTGTGTCCTGGCACAGATCTGGGGAAGGGTACCAAAACATTTCTGCAGCATTGAACGTCCCCAAGAACACTCCCTCATTATTAAATGGAAGAAGTTTGGAACCACCAAGACACTTCCTAGAGCTGGCCTCCTGGCCAAACTGAGCAATCGGGGGAGAAGGGCGGCAAGGTACCCTAGTGGACTAGTAACCGGAAGGTTGCAAGTTCAAACCCCCGAGCTGACAAGGTACAAATCTGTCATTCTGCCCCTTAACAGGCAGTTAACCCACTGTTCCTAGGCCGTCATTGAAAATAAGAATTTGTTCTTAACTGACTTGCCTAGTTCAATAAAGGTAAAATAAAAATGTTTAAATAAAGGGCCTTGGTCAGGGAGGTGACCAAGAATCCGATAGTCACTCTGACAGAGCTCCAGAGAAGGACAACCATCTCTGCAGCACTCCACCAATCAGGCCTTTATGGTAGAGTGGCCAGATGGAAGCCACTCCTCAGTAAAAGGAACATGACAGTCTGCTTGGAGTTTGCCAAGAGGCACCTAAGGACTCTCAGACTATGAGAAACAAGATTCTCTGTTTTGATGAAACCAAGATTGAAGTCTTTGGCCTGAATGCCAAGCATCACGTCTGGAGGAAACCTGGCACCATCTCTACGGTGAAGCACAGTGGTGGCAGCGTCATGCTGTGGGGATGTTTTTCAGCGGCAGGGGCTGGGAGACTTGTCAGGATCAAGGGAAAAATGAACAGAGCAAAGTACAGAGAGATCCTTAATGAAAACCTACTCCAGAGCACTCAGGACTTCAGACTGAGGCGAAGGTTTTACCTTCCAACAGGACAATGATCCTAAGCACACAGCCAAGACAACGCAGGCTTCGGATCAAGTCTCTGAATGTCCTTGAGTGGCCCAGCCAGAGCCCGGACTTAAACCTAATTGAACATCTCTGGAGACACCTGAAAATAGCTGTGCAGCGACGCTCCCCATCCAACCCCAGAGATTGAAGGGATCTGCAGAGAAGAATGGGAGAAACTCTCCAAATACAGGTGTGCCAAGCTTGTAGCATCATACCCAAGAAGACTCAAGGCTGTGATCCCTGCCAAATGTGCTTCAATAAAGTACTGAGTAAGTGATTTGAATACATATGTAAATGGAATATTTCCGTTTTCTAAAAACCTGGTTTTGCTTTGTCGTTATGAGTTATTGCGTGTAGATTTTAGAATAAGGCTGTAACGTAACAAAATGTGGAAAAATGGCAAGGGGTCTGAATACTTTCCGAATGCACTATAGCCATAATATGACATTTTAAATGTATTTTTTCCTATGAAACTTTTGTGAATGTTTACTGTTATTTTTTTATTATTGATTTCACTTTTGTTTATTATCTATTTCACTTACTTTGGCAATGTAAACATATGTTTCCCATGCCAATAAAGACCTTTGAATTGAAATGAGAGAGAGAGGCTTCTCTGTTCTGTAGGACAGCCAGCTGGTTTCCTATTTGCGTATTTGACCATGTTTCGGGATCTGCCTTATCTCATGAGCAGATCTCTGGATCAGTGTGTTTGTGTGTGTGTGTGCATGTGTGCGCGTGTGTGTGTAAATGCTGATCAGATCTGTTAACTATTTGGATGTGTCCCTCTTGCACACTTATCATGTCGCTTTGGATGTGTGAAAGTAGACTTGAGTATAATATACAGTATGTGTTTACCTATAAATGACTGTGTATGTGTATGCATTCAGAGGCTAACTTAGGGTTTGTTCATTTGGCTCACTTGTCAAATTGGTTTAGTGGTGTGAAAATGGACTTGTGTGTGTGTGTGCGTGTGTGTGTATACATGTGTATATAAGTAGGTGAATATGTGTGTGTTCTTTTATGCCTCTGAGGTCCACAGTGGAGTCTGATAGTGTGAAGTATTGCTGAAGGTGATAATGCCCTAAGTGCCATTCTCACATGACGAGCACAGGGCTGCTAAATGAAGACTGCAGATCAGACTCTATCCACATTTAATCACTGCAAGCTGTGGGATCCTGAGTGGTGTAGCGGTCTAAGGCACTGAAATCGCAGTGCTAAAGGCGTCACTACAGACCCGAGTTCGATCCTGGGCTCTATCACAACCGGCCGTGACCGGGAGTCCCATAGGGTGGCGCACAGTTGACCCAGCATCGTCCGGGTTAGGGGAGGGTTTGGCTGGGGTAGGCCATCATTGTAAATAAGAATTAGTTCTTAACTGATTTGCCTAGTTAAATAAAGGTTAAATAAAATAAATAAAAGTTGCTCTCTCTCTTAATAACTCCAGAAAGACTGAGAGAGGCTCTCTGTGTCCACTAGAATTTCACTGTAACCGGATACGGGCTTATTTCAAACTGCGTTTGGACTGAAGCCTGGTTCTGTGGGTCTTGCATCTGTTTTGAAATGGTATTGTGTGTGTTTGTATTCAAAATGGTGTGTGTGTATGTGTGTGTTGAGAGTGCTCTTTCACAGCCGGGTCGATGTGGTTTCTAGGTGAGGCGCTAATGGACAACTAGACGGGGAGCATTCCTCTCAGACCAAACATCTCTCTCTCTCTCTTTCTCTCTTTCTCTTTCTCTCTTTACACACTCCCCACTTTCTTTCTTTTCACTCTCTCACACACTTTCCCCCTTTTTTTCACCCTTTGTCTCCCTCCTTCTCACTGTGTCTCTGTGTCTCTCAGTCCTCCCTCTGCCCCCTTCCCCATTTAATAACGTCTATTCTCGCGTTCTCCTTGACAGAGACATGATTGAGAGTGTGTGTTTAACCACAGTGCTCACTGAGAGGCCCTGAGAGTAAAAGCTCACCTGTGTGTTCAGTGTGTGTGGTATGTTCATTCCGTGTGTGAGGGTCAGGGGTGGGGGGTTCAGGATGGCTCTATAGGACAAGCAAGAAAGGACAAGAAGCTAGAAAGTGTGTTTGTGTGTGGGTGTGTTGTGTGTGTTTCTGTGTGTTTGTGAGTGAGACATTTAGTGAAAAATAAATAAATAAGAGTCCCTGGAGTGGGTTGTCTGCTTCTAATCACCCCCACCCCACCAGAAAACTCACAGGGCTTGGGCCGCATCCAGATTGTCATACCAGGATATTTGGTAATACCTGCTCTGAACACAAGAGGTGCTATATTCAAACCCCACTGAGCCTCTGTAATCTTAAGGTTATAAATGATAGCAAGTACATGTACAATTCCATAGAGAATGCTAACTAAATGCTAACAAGCACATTGCAAACACTTTATACAGTCTGACCTAAACTATTTGCAGGTCTGAAATCCCAGCTCATAAAGTTATACAAGTAACTCAAAAATGCTACTCACAGTTTTCTGCACACACAAAACAAATATTAGACAGCAAGGCTCTTGATCCAGGAGGGGATTCTCTGCTGCTACCAAGAGAAACTTGATTTTGGAAGAAGCTAACCACTTAGCTAGATAGCTAACTAACTACTAAATTAGCAAACCAAATGCACAACTGCAGAGCATTTAGCACATTTTAGACAGTTAACATAATACTTATAAGATATCTAGCTGGCAAACATTTAGTTTTGAATTCCATACTGTAACTAAATCCCCTGGCTTGTGCTGCACAACAGTGAGTGATTCACAAGGCTCCGGTCTCTCGTCGTTGTGCGCTTGTAAACAATGAAAAATGATGTGACAGGTGAAATTAAGAACGCAATCTTCTTTATCTCCTAACATATTGCACAAATTGGTTTAAGGTCTTTGCAAAAAAGTAGCTACAAATATTCAGATGTAGAAAAACTCAAAAGAAATAGTTTCAACGGTATTGACGGTATTAAAAAAACATCTCGTGGCTAATTCCAAATATCCCGGTATACAGTATATACGGCTTACCGCCCAAGTCTAACACAGACACACCACTCCACGTTCCTGCAAACCCCTCCATCTCTCCAATCTTAATCGGCAAGCTGCACCCCTTTTCCCATGGTTGTATGGTTGTATGGAGACAGACAGGGAATCACTGGAGGGGCTGTCACTCCAGGTGTTGGAACATCTGTCTTCCACCCGCAGGCAATAGAGACACACACAGTGGAGGTGTTCCAATTTGGGCTGCTACCTGGGAAGACACACACACAAACACGCACAAACACACATACACAGTACACACATACACACACGCGCAATCACGTACACATGCACGCACACACACACATAGAGCTTCCTCCGGGATTCCAGACTACGTAGGTCCTAATGAATAGTGGAGCTCTCTGTTTAGTATCTTCTCTCTGTGCCAGTGTAACCATGTTTGACCTTGCATGTTGCTTCGTCCACTGATTTGTCCACTGGGTTTGTTTGAGTGTTTACTACAGGCTCCAGGTCTCATCTGTGTGTGTTTGGCCCGTGTCAGATGGTCTAATTGTTATCTATGTGTGTTGTCCTGTGTTTCAGGTGTATCAGCTGTCTAAGCACCAGGTGGAGATGTTACTGGGACCAAAACAGCCACTCTTGCCTCTCCACTAAAGACGACTCCAAACCCAGCCTGCTAGAGGTGAGTTACCCCTCTGTGTTAAACAACTCCAATTAGACATACTGGCTAGATTAGAAGTAGCAATAATAAGCATGGATCAGTTCCTCACTAGTCCTGACCTTAAAGGGGCAATCCGCAGTTGGAACAATAACAAAACGGTTTAAGTAAAACAATGAACTGTGGGACTGAAGAAATGTAACCACTCTCAAATGCATAAACAAAGCTGTGGATACAAGTCTGACCATCCATGATGTCAACATTATAGTTTTAATCATGTGTTGATACAGTGTTTGTTTGCATATCGGGTTTGGCCGGGGAAGGCCGTCATTGGAAGTAAGAATTTGTTCTTAACTGACTTGCCTAGTCAAATAAAGGTTCAATGAAAATACTTTGTTTACAAACATTGAGGTTAAACAAGCTTATATTTTGGGTTCTGATGGGGTACAACAGTTGAACTAAGCTCATGAGGCATTTCTAAGTTATATTCTTCAAGAATCAATGGGTACATATCATTCATTTATAAGTCCAAAACTAGATGTAAACATTAGAGGGGAAGACTTCAACTAAACCCTAGATCAGTGGCAACCAATCACAAGCTCCTATGATGATCTCAGTCCATTCTCATTTGGCCTTGTAACAGCCCGGTAAGTCATGTGGTCATACCAGGTCAAAGCTATCTTACTGTTGTCAGCCATTTTTAAAACAGCCCATAAAACCTCGGGAGACATGGTTAACATACTCCCAACAAGATAATGGGCCATGTTAAAGCCTCTCTGACCTTTCCAAAACTCTCTCTCCCAGTTCTTCATCGTGGTGGCTTTTGATAGGCCCACTGGAGCCAGTGTGTTGAAGAATGGGTTCACTGTTTCACAGTTTTTCCTGTCTTATGTACAATGCTGTATAAGGTTGCCATGGTGTCCAGTTAAGTGTGTACTGTGCCCAAGTGTGCTTTTATCAGAAAATGAATGTTAGTAATGATGTTTTCAAAATGGTCAAAATCTGTCATTGAAGACTGAGCTCAATATTAAACCTCTTTTTTTCAGACCTCTAGAGAAAAACATCTGACAAGCTTTAATTGTGATGAGAAGCCCTATCCCTTTAAGTATTGTTATGTTACGGCAAGACAAGCTCGTTAAGTTCATTACAGCTATCACAGCCCCCCTAGACACTCCTCACCTCCTCAGAGCATACCTATGCCCTGACAGTATCACCGCTGTGGTACAGCCAGCCACCCCAGTCTTCTACTGCCTTTGGTGTTAGAGCCAAGAGTGTTAACACACAGCTAAGTCCCTCTGCCACTATTAGGAGCCCCACTCACAGGCAGCTGTTTCTGAAAGGAGAGGGTCTGATTGGGTCCAGAGAGACTGATGTACTCAACTGGAGGAGTGTGGTTAGGTGAGTCAGAGTGAGTTAGTCGGGCCATACCATGACAATAAATGTCCTGACTGAAAAATAAAAGTCATATCTTCATCAAAATAATATTCCTATCTTAATCGGAAAAAAAGTCCCATCTTAATCGGAAAAAAAGTCCCATCTTAATCGGAAAAAAAGTCCTATCTTAATCGAAGTAAAAGTCTTACCTTAATCGAAGTAAAAGTCCTATCTTAATCGAAGTAAAAGTCCGATATGAGGTTCTGTAAAGATGGTCAGAAATAAAGTCTGAGTTCAGGTCTTCTGCTTGGAGCCCCATCCTGCCATCACTCCGCTATCTTTGCCATCTGGTGTGTCACACTGCTCCTCCACTTTAGGATGTTGTTGTTTCCCTCTGAGCAGAGCAGAACTTCGCCCTCTTGTTTCCTCCTCCTCCTCTCAGCCACATAAACAGGACAGGTGTTTTACGTTGTTTTCTTTAACCCGTGAGTGTTTGTGTCACCTCCTGTCCTCCAGAATTCTGCTTCCTGTCCAAGCCTTGTGGCCAAGGATGTTCCACCATCACCCTCAGGGATAACCCAAGACTTTACCCTGTCACTAAGCAACGTGGAGCAGGTACAGTATACCCTTACCCTTGTTAGATATTATCCTAAATGTGGTACAGCCGAATAGGACTAAAGTAACTCTTGGTCTTAGAGGGAGATTGGTGGGAATCATAGTCATCAATCCCTAAATGGTTGCTCTTTGGGAGTGAGCTGAGACAGCTGCAGTGACTGTGTGGGAGAGGTTAGAACCAAAATGATACCTTGTAGCTGTCTGTTCCCACCAGGTTCTCACCTCGTAGCTGTCTGTTCCCACCAGGTTCTCACCTCATAGCTGTCTGTTCCCACCAGGTTCTCACCTCGTAGCTGTCTGTTTCCACCAGGTTCTCACCTCGTAGCTGTCTGTTCCCACCAGGTTCTCACCTCGTAGCTGTCTGTTCCCACCAGGTTCTCACCTCGTAGCTGACTGTTCCCACCAGGTTCTCACCTCATAGCTCTGTTCCCACCAGGTTCTCACCTCGTAGCTCTGTTCCCACCAGGTTCTCACCTCGTAGCTGTCTGTTCCCACCAGGTTCTCACCTCGTAGCTGACTGTTCCCACCAGGTTCTCACCACGTAGCTGTCTGTTCCCACCAGGTTCTCACCTCGTAGCTGTCTGTTCCCACCAGGTTCTCACCTCGTAGCTATCTGTTCCCACCAGGTTCTCACCTCGTAGCTGTCTGTTCCCACCAGGTTCTCACCTCGTAGCTGTCTGTTCCCACCAGGTTCTCACCTCGTAGCTGACTGTTCCCACCAGGTTCTCACCTCGTAGCTGACTGTTCCCACCAGGTTCTCACCTCATAGCTCTGTTCCCACCAGGTTCAATCAATCAATCCAATGTATTTATAAAGCCCTTTTTACATCAGCCTATGTCACAAAGTGCTGTACAGAAACCCAGTCTGAAACCCCAAATAGCAAGCAATGCAGATGTAGAAGCACGCTGGCTAGGAAAAACTCCCTAGAAAGACAGGAACCTAGGAAGAAACCTAGAGAGGAACCAGGCTCCGAGGGGTGCCTATTCCTTTTCTGGCTGTGCAGGGTGGAGATTATAACAGAACATGGCCAAGATGTTCAAACGTTCATAGATGACCAGCAGGGTCAAATAATAATAATCACAGTGGTTGTAGAGGGTACAACAGGTCAGCACCTCAGGAGTAAATGTCAGTTGGCTTTTCATAGCCGATCATTCAGTTAGAGACAGGTTCTGTGATGTCTTATCTCTCAGTATGTATACAGTCATTTACAGACATACGGAGACATTCAAAGAACATATAGCAATCTTTAGTACTATTCACCCTATCTTTCTACTTTTGTACATTTTGTACCTTCAGACACTGATTTCAGATCAGTCTGTATAACCCCAATCCTAGCCTCAACATATTGAATGTGAGCCAGAAGCTGATATTGTATCTGTGATGAGGGTCTGACTCTGTCTGTTAGCATGTGACATTCCATCCCTGACTAGTTGCCAGGTCTGGTCAGTCGTAACTATAACCCTGTGCCCTTTCACACACTCTCCCACTGGATTTATATTGTGATAGAGAGTCACACACACACACACGCACACACACACACACACACTTTACCATCCAGATGTTGATGAATATGATGAATATGAATTATACATGATTCTGAATTTCTGCCTGGCAGGGACAATTATCCTGTTCTATTTAGATGTTTTGCATTCTTCCCCTCCCACAGTTGTCAATGGTTACCAGAGTTGTTCAGGGGGACACAGTTCTCTCCCAGCCAGGTCCCTGTTATTACGTCTCAGTTGACACCCTATTCCCTACATAGTGTTCGTACATGTATAGAATGAACCCAGGAAGATCAACCCTGCTCTACTAATGGGTATCTAGCTCAACTAGATGGAACAGCCACTATGCTGATAATGGAACTAGAACAAGCACATCCTCTGAACAAAGAGACATCTCCAATCTCCAATACAAACATGACTAACTATGTGAAAACATGGAGTAACCTTGGTGCCAGGCTGTTGCTGCTGTAGCTTTCTTGCCAATGTTGTCTAGCCAATGTTGTCTTGCCAATGTCTGGCATGGATCCATCCAATTGCAAAGCAGTCGGCTGAAGCAGAAACAGACTGTCAATCAAGCTAGGATGGGGAAAATAAAGACCTAGCAACATTTCTAAAGGCAAAATATCTATACCAAAATGTGTTTCCACAAACCCCTGCTTTCCTGGGTGATGTCAGACTGCGGCAGCCTTCTGACTGGTTTATAAATGAAGGTTTTATTGTCATGAGGACTGTTCGGTTTGTTTTGTTCTGTAGCAGGAGGAGCTTGAGTGTGACTTTGGGAGTGAGCAGCGGTACGAGGCTCGATGGCTGAGCAGTGTCTCAGAGGTCAAGTGCAGTGGAGTGATGGTGAGTACAACCAATCACCTTCCTAGGAGCATGTGTCACTCAACACAATCTTGGTGAAGGTGCCAGTCAGAAATAAGATGTTTAGTGTATGGCCAATCAAAGCCATGCTTACTGGTTGTGTATGGTGAAATGGCCAATCAGCGAGCTTGTTTCTGTCCATGTAGCTGACCACAGTGGAGAGGAGTCAGGTGTTTCAGCTCAGCCTGCGGAGAAAGGGACACCTGGACAAATACATTGACAGCCCTAAACCCATGAATGGTAAGAATATACACGCACGCGCGCGCACGCACACACACACACACACACACACACACACACACACACACACACACACACACACACACACACACACACACACACACACACACACACACACACACACACACACACACACACACACACACACACACAAGCCTACTCCCAGATGCCAGTATATTCTCAATGTTAACAGGCCATGTATTTGCCATGTGAGCCCTGAGAGCAGAAGAACTGACCTACAGCCAGAAGAACTGCATACTTTACTACAGGACTAATGCTTCATACCACACTCACTGCTCAGTCATCAAAACACACAAGCACAAATGGTTTCTCTGTGGGAGGTGCTGGAACATGCACATGCACATCTGTTTCTCTGGGCTTCTGTTATGTCTTCCCTCTCTGTTTCTCTGGGTTTCTGTTGTCTTCCCGCTCGGTTTCTCTGGGCTTCTGTTATGTCTTACCTCTCTGTTTCTCTGGGTTTCTGTTGTCTTCCCGCTCGGTTTCTCTGGGCTTCTGTTATGTCTTACCTCTCTGTTTCTATGGGTTTCTGTTGTCTTCCCTCTCTGTTTCTCTGGGTTTCTGTTGTCTTCCCTCTCTGTTTCTCTGGGTTTCTGTTATGTCTTCCCTCTCTGTTTCTCTGGGTTTCTGTTGTCTTCCCGCTCGGTTTCTCTGGGCTTCTGTTATGTCTTACCTCTCTGTTTCTCTGGGTTTCTGTTGTCTTCCCTCTCGGTTTCTCTGGGCTTCTGTTATGTCTTCCCTCTCGGTTTCTCTGGGTTTCTGTTATGTCTTCCCTCTCGGTTTCTCTGGGTTTCTGTTGTCTTCCCTCTCTGTTTCTCTGGGTTTCTGTTGTCTTCCCTCTCTGTTTCTCTGGGTTTCTGTTGTCTTTCCTCTCTGTTTCTCTGGGCTTCTGTTATGTCTTCCTTCTCTGTTTCTCTGGGTTTCTGTTGTCTTCCCGCTCGGTTTCTCTGGGCTTCTGTTATGTCTTACCTCTCTGTTTCTCTGGGTTTCTGTTGTCTTCCCGCTCGGTTTCTCTGGGCTTCTGTTATGTCTTACCTCTCTGTTTCTATGGGTTTCTGTTGTCTTCCCTCTCTGTTTCTCTGGGTTTCTGTTGTCTTCCCTCTCTGTTTCTCTGGGTTTCTGTTATGTCTTCCCTCTCTGTTTCTCTGGGTTTCTGTTGTCTTCCCTCTCTGTTTCTCTGGGTTTCTGTTGTCTTCCCTCTCTGTTTCTCTGGGTTTCTGTTGTCTTCCCTCTCTGTTTCTCTGGGTTTCTGTTGTCTTCCCTCTCGGTTTCTCTGGGCTTCTGTTATGTCTTCCCTCTCGGTTTCTCTGGGTTTCTGTTATGTCTTCCCTCTCTGTTTCTCTGGGTTTCTGTTATGTCTTCCCTCTCTGCTTCTCTGGGTTTCTGTTATGTCTTCCCTCTCTGTTTCTCTGGGTTTCTGTTATGTCTTACCTCTCTGTTTCTCTGGGTTTCTGTTATGTCTTCCCTCTCTGTTTCTCTGGGTTTCTGTTGTCTTCCCTCTCTGTTTCTCTGGGTTTCTGTTATGTCTTCCATCTCTGTTTCCCTGGGTTTCTGTTATGTCTTCCCTCTCGGTTTCTCTGGGCTTCTGTTATGTCTTCCCTCTCTGTTTCTCTGGGTTTCTGTTGTCTTCCATCTCTGTTTCCCTGGGTTTCTGTTATGTCTTCCCTCTCTGTTTCATAGGTTCAGTATGATATATGCAGCCCGTGCAGTGATGTAATGCAGCCCTTTCAAATAGCCTATGTGTACTAGCAGAATGTATTGTGTTAATAAAGCCCTCCCCTTTGTCCCCTCCCTCTCCCTCTCTCTCTCAGTGGAGGTGTACAACTGTGGGGTCGGCAGTGGGGATTGTTCCCAGTGTTGGGGACGTGAGGACCAGGGTCATCTGTGTGGCTGGTGTGACAACATCTGTAGAACTAGGGATGACTGCCAGTATATGAGTAGTCAGTGTCCTGACCCTGAGATCACCAAGGTAGGAATACACACACACACACACACACACACACACAATGACCCATCCGCAAGATCCATAAGACTATACACGTCTAACTGTACTGTACATACTCATTCATGCAATTCTCCATCCCGTCATTGTTGACCTAGGGCCTAATTTAGAACAGGAAGTGGTGGTGTGTCACATGACCTGTCACATGGCTCTGCCTTTCCTCTGTCTTGTGATTGGGGCTTATTTTGGAAGGGGAAGTGTTATTACAGAGCTTCATTAAACCAAGTCAGTCTAAAACATCACTCTTTACTGTACAACTCCCTGACTGAATGACACCACAGCACAGTCACAGCACTTAGGCATTACCGATGGCTCTTATGGAGGAACAAAACAACTGATCTGGAGGGATGACAGAGGGCATGGGAACATTTAGCCACTGTCTAACCCTGTCTGTCTGTCTGGGCAAGTGCGTGCGTGTGCGTGCGTGTGTGTGTGTGCGTGCGTGTGCGTGCATGTGCGTGCGTTTGTGTGTGTGGAGTTCTGTGCATACCATGTCGGTATTGAGCTCGGTACACAGTCACCCACAGAAATAGAATAGAGCAATATACATTACCGATGTGATCACACTACAACCACATTGGTCAGGGAAATGAATGTGTTTATTTGGATGCAGATCTCACTGTGGTCAGCACCTAGTGGTCATTAACCCCAGTCAGCTGAACACATGGGTTCAACTCTTCAGTTGGATTCATCTGAGTGACTGTGCTCCTTTCTATCAAGGCTTCTGAATATTTGTGGTTATGTCCCTATGTTTGAACTGCCAGGCATTAAAGAGTGTTTAGAGTTGCAATCAGACCCACTCTGAACGCTGCTGAATGCTGCCTTTATCTGTGCTGCAGACAGGAAGTACGGCTCACATGAGGCTCAGTTGGCCTAAACACTTCCTGTAGATAAAACCTGCCTGGCCTGGCCAAGCAGGGGAACAAAGAAGTCTGACACACACACATGCGCACACACACACACACACACACACACACACATACACACTAACACTCAACTAATCTATAGCATCTTACACAATGGGTACACCTTCATTCAAAGGCCAGCAAGGGTTTAAAGCCACAACATATAGACCAGTTGAAGTTTTTTATGGGGTAGATCAGCTTTAATATTGCAGATAGATTGCAGCTTCCAACAATGTAATTGCCTGCATCATTTCCAATCCCCCATATATTTTTGGGATATACAGTAGCAGTCTAAAGTTTGGACACACCTACTCATTCAATGGTTTTTCTTTATTTTTGTTTTCTACATTGTAGAATAATAGTGAAGACATCAAAATGATGAAATAACACATATGGAATCATGTAGTAACCAAAAAAGTGTGAAACAAATCAGGTGTAACAACACATGCACAGGATCGGTACATCCGAACATCACACCTGCGGGACAGGTACAGGATGGCAACAACAACTGCCCGAGTTACTCCAGGAACGCACAATCCCTATATCAGTGCTCAGCCTGTCCGCAATAGGCTGAGAGAGGCTGGACTGAGGGCTTGTAAAGCAGGTCATTACCAGACTTCACCGGCAACAACGTCACCTTTGGGCACAAACCCACCGTCGCTGGACCAGACAGGACAGGCAAAAAGTGCTCTTCACTGACGAGTCGTAGTTTTGTCTCACCGAGGGTGATGGTCGGATTCACATTTATCGTCGAAGGAATGAGTGTTACACTGAGGCTTGTACTCTGGAGCAGGATAGATTTGGAGGTGGAGGGTCCATCATGGTCTGGGGCGGTGTGTCACAGCATCATTGGACTGAGCTTGTTATCATTGCAGGCAATCTCAACGCTGTGCGTTACAGGGAAGACATCCTCCTCCCTCATGTGGTACCCTTCCTGCAGGCTCATCCTGACATGACCCTCCAGCATGACCCTCCTGCAAGACAGGAATGCTAGTGTTCTACCATGGCCAGCGAAGAGCCCGGATCTCAATCCCATTGAGCATGTCTGGGACCTGTTGGATCGGAGAGTGAGGGCTACGACCATTCCCCCCAGAAATGTCCTGGAATTTGCAGGTGTCTTGGTGGAAGAGTGGGGTAACATCTCACAGCAAGAACTGGCAAATCTGGTGCAGTCCATGAGGAGGAGATGCCCTGCAGTACTTAATGCAAATACTGACTTTTGATTTTGACCCCCCTTTTGTCCAGGGACACTATTCAATTTCTGTTAGTCACATGTCTGTGGAACTTGTTCAGTTTATGTCTCAGTTGTTGAATCTTGTTATGTTCATACAAATATTTACACGTTACGTTTGCTGAAAATAAACGCAGTTTCTTTTTTTGCTGAGTTTATATATACACATCTTCTTCTTTTTTCCCCCACTAACCTTCCACACCTCCCCTAATTGGAGTAAACTAATGAACAACAACACTTAAGATTCTACTTCGAGCCTTTACATACTATATACATTTTATATAGTAAAATGTATATAGTAAAATAGTCCAATGTTCCTAGCTTCACGTTCCTAGGAACATGAAGTGAGGCGGCCATCTCTGTCGGCGCCAGAAGTACAACAACAACTTTATTTGACTCTATGTAAACTGGAAACCACATATCCTGAGGCTGCATTTATTGTAGCTGGGGATTTTAACAAGGCTGATCTGAAAACAAGACTCCCTAAATTATATCAGCATATTTATTGTGCAACCAGGGCTGGTAAAACCCTGGATCATTGTTATTCTAACTTCCGCGACGCATATAATGCCCTCCCCCACCCTCCTTTCGGAAAAGCTGACCACGACTCCATTTTGTTGCTTCCAGCCTATAGACAGAAACTAAAGCAGGAAGCTCCCGCGCTCAGGTCTGTTCAACGCTGGTTCGACCAATCTGATTCCACGCTTCAAGACTGCTTCGATCACGTGGATTGGGATATGTTCTGCATTGCGTCCAACAACAATGGACAAATACGCTGATTCGGTGAGAGAGTTCATTAGAAAGTGCATTGGCGATGCCATACCCACAGCAACTATTAAAACATTCCCAAACCAGAAACCGTGGATTGATGGCAGCATTCTCGCAAAACTGAAAGCGTGAACCACTGCTTTTAAACAGGGCAAGGTGAACGGAAATGACAGAATACAAACAGTGTAGCTATTCCCTCCGCAAGGCAATCAAATAAGCTAAGCGTCAGTATAGAGACAAAGTAGAGTTGCAATTCAATGGCTCAGACACAAGAGGTATGTGGCAGGGTCTACAGTAGATCACGGATTACAAAAAGAAAACCAGCCCCGTTGGGAACAGGATGTCTTGCTCTCAGACAGACTAAATAACTTCTTTGCTCGCTTTGAGGATAATACAGTGCCACTGACACGGCCCGCTACCAAAACCTGCGGACTCTCCTTCACTGCAGCCGACGTGAGTAAAACATTTAAACGTGTTAACCCTCGCAAGGCTTCAGGCCCAGGTAGCATCCCCAGCCGCGTCGTCAGAGCATGCGCAGACCAGCTGGCTGGTGTCTTTACGGGCATATTCAATCAATCCTTATCCCAGTATGCTGTCCCCACATGCTTCAAGATGGCCACCATTGTCCCTGTATCTAAGAAAGCAAAGGCAACTGAGCTAAACGACTATCGCCCCGTAGCACTCACTTCCATCATCATGAAGTGTTTTGAGAGACTAGTCAAGGACCATATCACCTCCCCCCTCCCTAGACCCACTCCAATTTGCTTACTGCTCCAATAGGTCCACAGACGACGCAATCACGACCACACTGCACATTACCCTAACCCATCTGGACAAGAGGAATACCTATGTGAGAATGCTGTTCATCAACTACAGCTCAGCATTTAACACCATAGTACCCTCCAAACTCATCATCAAGCTGGACCCCGCCCTGTGCAACTGGGTCCTGGACTTCCTGGCGGGCCGCCCCCAGGTGGTGAGGGTAGGTAACAACATCTCCACCCCACTGATCCTCAACACTGGGGCCCCACAAGGGTGCATTCTGAGCCCTCTCCTGTACTCCCTGTTCACCCACGACTGCGTGGCCATGCACGCCTCCAACTCAATCATCAAGTTTGCGGACGACACCACAGTGGTAGGCTTGATTACCAACAACGACGAGACGGCCTACAGGGAGGAGGTGAGGGCCCTCAGAGTGTGGTGTTAAATAACCTCACACTCAACGTCAACAAAACAAAGGAGATGATTGTGGACTTCAGGAAACATTAGAGGGAGCACCCCCCCTATCCACAGCGACGGGACAGTAGTAGAGAGGGTATTAAGTTTTAAGTTCCTCGGCTTACACATCACGGACAAACTGAATTGGTCCACCCACACAGACAGCGTTGTGAAGAAGGCACAGCAGCGCCTCTTCAACCTCAGGAGGCTGAAGAAATTCGGCTTGTCACCAAAAGCACTCACAAACTTTTACAGATGCACAATCGAGAGCATCCTGTCGGGCTGTATCATCGCCTGGTACGGCAACTGCTCCGCACACAACCACAAGGCTCTCCAGAGGGTAGTGAGGTCTGCACAACGCATCACCGGGGGCAAACTGCCTGCTCTCCAGGACACCTACACCACCTGATGTGTAGGTGATGTCACAGGAAGGCCATAAAGATCATCAAGGACAACAACCACTCGAGCCACTGCCTGTTCACCCCAATATCATCCAGAAGGCGAGGTCAGTACAGATACATCAAAGCAGGGACCGACAAACTGATAAACAGCTTCTATCTCATGGACATCAGTCTGTTAAACAGCCACCACTAACATTGAGTGGCTGCTGCCAACATACTGACTCAACTCCAGCCACTTTAATAATGGAAATTGATGTAAAAAAATGTATCACCAGCCACTTTAAACAATGCCACTTTATATAATGTTTACATACCCTACATTACTCATCTCATATGTATATACTGTACTCTATACCATCTACTGCATCTTGCCATCTTTATGTAATACATGTATCACTAGCCACTTTAAACTATGCCACTTTATGTTTACATACCCTACATTACTCATCTCATATGTATATACTGTACTCGATACCATCTCTGCATCTTGCCTATGTCGTTCTCTACCATCACTCATTCATATATCTTTATGTACATATTCTTTATCCCTTTATACTTGTGTGTATAAGGTAGTAGTTGTGGAATTGTTAGGTTAGATTACTCATTGGTTATTACTGCATTGTCGGAACTAGAAGCACAAGCATTTCACCACACTCGCGTTAACATCTGCTAACCATGTGTTTGTAACAAATAAAATTAGATTTGATTTGATTTTACGGACACAATCTATTTTACAATAGTTATATTTTGTTTGTTTTTACTCCTATCCTTCCGCTAACCTCAATCCCTCCCATCTATTTCTGAAGATCATGCAGTTTGATTTATTTTTGCCATATATTTTTAACTGCTGTTTCACAAAAGTTTTTAACCGATATACATTTGACTGACATGGCATATTTTACATGAGTTATCGTGTTGTTATTAGTACCACCATTCAGCTCCACTCAATCCATCCCATCTATATCCTAACACCATCCATACTGGATGTATTTTTGCCTTATATTTTAAAACTGTGCTGTGATGTGTCACAAAAGTTCTGATCCTTTCTATTCTCATAGTTTCTACAGATTGTAAATGAAAGATTAATACAATTCTAAAAGTAATACTTTTTTATTGATCTATTGACTATGACATTTCAAACCACCCAGCAGTGCTATCTGCAGTTAGCTCCAGGTAAATGTTGCAATTCTTCAGCCATTCCTGGACCTGCGAGCAAATCAAGCTATGTATGGACATTACCATAACAAATGATCTAATGATTCTGTCTCTTCACAGCAAAATCTGCAGAGCTAGGATGGCTGTATCCCTCGTATATATAACATTGCAAGAATTATGTATAATATTTTAATTTGAAAAACTCAAAGTTATGAATCCAGCGTTATTTTGCATATCAGTTCATAAACCATGTGCCATAGAATCGATACGTCAGAAATCTCTTCCCAACTATTTTGCAATCTATATGGTAAATGTTGTCAATTTATTCATCCTTAAATGAAACTGGTGTACTTTTTATTCATCACAATTTTCTTTAACCTTTCTAGCGCAGGCGTTTCGCTAGCAGAACCCCTCGACAACATTCCGCTGAAAAGGCAGCGCACGAAATTCAAAAATATTTTTGGGAAAATGTAACTTTCACACATTAACAAGTCCAATACAGCAAATGAAAGATAAACATCTTGTTAATCTACCCATCATGTCCGATTTCAAAAATGCTTTACAGTGAAAGCACAACATATGATTTATGTTAGGTCACAGCCATTTTTCCAGCCAAAGATAGGAGTCACAAAAAGCAGAAATATATATCAAATTAATCACTAACCTTTGATGATCATCAAATGACAATCATAGGACATCATGTTACACAATACATGTATGTTTTGTTCGATAATGTGCATATTTATATCCAAAAATCTCAGTTTACATTGGCGCCTTACGTGCAGTAATGTTTTGATTCCATAACATCCGGTGATTTTGCAGAAATACTCATAATAAACATTGCTAAAAGATACAACTGTTATTCACTGAATTAAAGACAGACTTCTCCTTAATGCAACCGCTGTGTCAGATTTCAAAAAAACTTTATGGAAAAAGCATAATCTGAGAACGGCGCTCAGAGCCCAATACAGCCAGAGAAATATCTGCCATTTTGGAGTCAACAGAAGTTAGAAATAACACCATAAATATTCACTTACCTTTGATGTTCTTCATCAGAAGGCACTCCCAGGAATCCCAGTTCGACAATAAATGACTGATTTGTTCCATAAAGTTCCATAAAGTCCATCATTTATGTCCAAATATCCACTTGTTGTTAGCGTGTTCAGCCCACTAATTCATCTTCATGTGGCGTGAGCACTTTGTCCAGACAAAAACTTGAAAAGTTCCGTTACAGGTCGTAGAAAGAAGTCAAACGATGTATGGAATCAATCGTTAGGATGTTAACATAAAACATCAATAATGTTCCAACCGGAGAATTCCTATGTATGAAGAAAAGCACTGGAACGAGAGGTAACTCTGTCGGGAGCGCGCATCACGAGCCTGAGACACTCTGCCAGACCACTGACTCAAACTATGAGTTATGTTATACTCACAGACATCATTAAAACGGTTTTAGAAATGTCAGAGTGTTTTCTATCCAATACCAATAATAATATGCATATATTAGCATCTGTGACAGAGTAGGAGGCAGTTCACTCTGGGCACGCTATTCATCCAAAAGTGAAAATGCTGCCCCCTATCCCAATTTTGGTCTTTAATGCAGGGCCAACAGTTCCTTACTTTTTCCCCCTTTCACCTGCCTCTTCCATTTTTCAGTAATACTGCAATAAGTTGGTTGTAATTTTGAGTAGAGCAGACATTTCCATATAATTTTGTTAGCTGCGTGTGTGACATAACTCCACTAGTCCTATTTTTTATATTATTTACAAAGATTATACTTAATAATTTTTACATTTGTAATTTGTTCTATTATTTGTTCTGTATTTTCTGGTGTATTAAACTGAAATTGCAACCAACTTTCTATGGCTTGTTTTAAAAATAGCGATATTTTATTATTTTTCAAATAACCTAAAGTGAGAGCTTGTAATGTGAATAAAGGGAAAAATGCCATTCTTGAACATTGGGTGAGTCATTCATACTAATCTGCTAGAGAACCAGTTTGGAACTCCGAACTCATATTCATTATATAAATTGGCCTGTTTAATTTTGTCTAGCTTGCCGTTCCAAATAAAATGGAACATTTTTGGCTCATATATTTTAAAAAACAGGTCGCTGGTTATAGACAAGACCATATGTTACGGCTTTCTAGGTGTGGTGAAGGAGAGTCGGACCAAACTGCAGCGTGTAGATTTCGATCCATGTTTAATCAAACAAACGTAACAATAATAAACACAAAACACTACAAAACAATAAACGTAATGAAAACCGAAACAGCCTATACTTGTGTCAACTAACAATGCGACAGGAACAAAGACACTAAGGACAGATAGGACAATCACCCACGACAAACTCAAAGAATATGGCTGCCTAAATATGGTTCCCAATCAGAGACAACGATAAGCACCTGCCTCTAATTGAGAACCACTCCAGACAGCCATAGACCTTGCTAGATAACCCCACTAGCTACAATCCCAAAAACATACACACCAAAACCCCAAGACAAAACACACCACAATACAAAAACTCCATGCCACACCCTGGCCTGACCCAATACATGAAGAAAAACACAAAATACTTAGACCAGGGCGTGACACCATAAGCAGATAGGTAAACTGGGATATGACTAAAGCGTTCATCAGGGTGATTTTTCCACAATAGAGAGCTATTTTTCTATCTATTTTTGCTAACTTTCTATGAAAATGTATTGCAGTTAGATAATTTATTTATTTCGGGATATATATACCGAGTACTGTATGTCCACATCACCGTTAAACTATTTAATTGCTAAACTACACGGTAATGAAAAGTTGTATTTTTTCAGTGATCCAATATGTAATATAGTACACTTATCATAATTTGATTGCAATCAGAGGTTAGAAAAGTATCCAGATCCTCTATGAGGCTGTGGAAGGATCTAAATAGTGGATTTAAAAGAAAACATTAATCATCAGCGTACAATTGCACCTTTATTTTTAACCCCTAGATTTCTAGCCCCTTGATATTATTGTTGGATCTGATTTTAATTGCTAACATTTCAATGGTCATAGTAAATAGATATGCCGATAGTGGACAACCTTGTTTAACTCCTCTTGACAGTTTAATACTTTCTGAGAAGTAGCCATTATTTACTATTTTACACCTGGAGTTACAATGTATAACTTTAACCCCATTGTATAAGAGATTTTCCAAAATTGAAATATTCCAGGCATTTGTATATAAATTCCAGTTGTACTTTATCAAAAGCCTTTTCATAGTCAGCTTTGAATACCAGGCCTAGTTTCCCAGTTTTTCAATTGTGTTCCATTGTTTCCAGTACTGGCCTTATATTATATCCAATGTATCGTCCATGTAAAAAACCTGTCTGATTAGGATGAATAATATCCTACAAAAACCTTTTCATCCAATGCGCTATGCATTTTTAAGGGGCCTCCAATTGTTTTTGGACTCAATCTTTATATTTACCACTTGGATCCTGTTTCAGTAATAATGAAATCAGTCCTAGTTGAGTATCTGGTAATCTACCATTTTTATAGGAGTGGTTAAACATGCTAATAACGGTCCTCTGACTGTATCAAAAAAGTTGTGGTATACTTCCACGGGTATGCCATCCAGCCCTGGAGTTTTCCCGGACTTACATGCTTTAATTGCATCAAGAACTTCCTCCTCTGTAATTTGCCCTTCAAATGAGTCTTTCTGTACAGCTGTTCATTTTACATTATTATTATTTTTTTAAATCATAACATTTACTTCAGTTAGTTGAGATGGAGGAGACTGAAATGAAAACATCAAGATGATTAGCTTGATTGAGCCTCCGCCATGTATATCTCACTAGGTCCGGATATTTAAGCCTTCATATATCCACTAGTTGCAATATATCCATGACATTCGTGATTTCCTTAAGTGCATGAGGGTGATCTTATGTAGTGAGATTTCCTTCTCGGCCAATTGAAGTATTTAATACAATATTATAATCTCCTACCATAATAATAGAGTATTGTATTGTTTGTAGGTTTGATAAATTATTATATACATTTTCGAAGAAGCGATGATCATCATTATTTGGTCCGTAAAGATTAATGACCCATATCTGTTTAGGGTCCAATAATAATACATTTTAAATCATCTACCTTGCAGATCTGTTTGGGCAATGTGCACATTCAGATCAACATTATTGTTAATTAATTTCATGGCCCCTTTTGAGTTTCTTTGTCCATGGGAGAGGTATATTTCACTCTCCCCCCCCCCCCCAGTCCTTTTTCCACACAACTTTATCAAAAATTTTGAATGAGTTTCCTGTAAACAATAGATATTATATTCCTTCTCTTTTAGTACTGATCGTCTTTTCTTATTATCTGCTAAGCCATTACAATTAGAACTAGCTATACTTATTTCACCATTTACCATAATGAGATTCAAATCTCAATTCTATATATCATAATATATGTTTGTAAACTTACCATTAAAAAGTACCATCGTGTTTGAGTGTCCATATTGAGTGTCGATATTTGCAATGCTACTAAGTAAACCTCCAATTGTTCTCCACTATTCCACCCGCTAATCCACCCCATCCCAAATGGGGTTGTCATCCCATTGACTGGCAGAACACCCACCGTCCCCCCCGGATCCCAGGGCCAGTAGAAGTTAGCATTGTTCACTCTGTCAGCCCACTCAGTGTCCCTGCATGACTCTCTGTATCAGCCATTGTGTCAGTGTCATGACTCATGGTTTGTTGTGTGAGAGTGTCCGTCTGTGTGTGTGTATCCCGCTTAGATGACTGAGGTTAAAAGTGTTGAAATCCTCTATTCATGGGCAGCCCAATGTAACACACAAACACACACACACACACACACACTGAAACAGCTCCCTCAGGGGAGGTGGTTGTAAGACAGTAAACTGGGGCTGTGGTTGTGGGAGACTGGGAGCGTGATGCAATGCTTTGGCAGCCATGTTTTCCCAGACAGTCTCACCAGGAGTTAGTTGGAGTTACAGTCTTATGGGGGAGTATCTGTTCTACCACAGTATCACCAACGGTTTACTGTTACTCTGTCCACCACAGTGACTATGTCTAAAGATTGTATGGGCTGCTCCTGTAATGTTTCCCTTTCTGTGCCACATTTTTATTTAGTCAGCTTACAGTTGGGAAATCAGTCATTCTAGCATATTCTTTGAGCATAAACAGTAATATGAAGTATATGTTATGTGGATAGACAAGCCAGTAAAATACAGTAATGTGTTCTATGTTTGTAATAATGTAGGTAATAAAGGCAGTTGTCTGCGAAGAGTAGTTAAGATGGACTGCAACACGGTACACAGTATGGTCTCAAACAGTGGGTTTGAACCAATAATGTTGGGTTTGAACCAATAATGTTGATGTTTACGGTATGACCTGAACACCTGACCATGATAGAAATCTGGAGGCAGGATCCTTGAAGGATCTTTAGCCAAATGATCAGTGTATCTCCACAAGAGCCCAACCAATTCATAAATTCCTGTCAAGATTATCTGGAGCATTGTAGAGGTCTTTAGTGATCCTTTATTGTTGAATGCGTTTTGAGATCAGGAAATCTCCTGATGTTATTGTACTGTACTTTGCTCCCCTCATCATGACTCATTCACAGAGGAGTGACGGGTGTAAATGAGCAGCATGGCAGCTAACGCTATCGCTAACACCAGACATGATAACACCCGTTAACACCAGAGAGAGAGAGATGTCCCAGATACATGGTGATAATTACTGTACCTACTAAGGAGCGCTTGGAGGTGTGTGTATGTGTGTGTCACAATTTAATCTAAAGGCTTAAAAATGTGACTCATTTTGGGATAAGCTAGTTGAAGGTCAAAAACTTTGTGTTACCAAACACTTACATCAATCACCCTGTTGGTCTTATACAAATCAAATCAAATCAAATTGTATTGGTCACATACACATGGTTAGCAGATGTTAATGCAAGTGTAGCGAAATGCTTGTGCTTCTAGTTCCGACCATGCAGTAATATCTAACAAGTAATCTAACAATTTCACAACAACTACCTTAGTGTGAAGTGTGAAGGAATGAATAAGAATATGTACATATAAATATATGGATGAGCGATGGCCGAACTGCATAGGCAAGATATAGTAGATGGTATAGAGTACAGTATATATATATGAGATGAGTAATGTAGGGTATGTAAACATTATATAAAGTGGCATTGTTTAAAGTGACTAGTGATACATTTATTATATCCAATATTTAATTATTAAAGTGGCTAGAGGTTTGAGTCAGTATGTTGACATCAGCTACTCAATGTTAGTGATGGCTGTTTAACAGTCTGATGGCCTTGAGATAGAAGCTGTTTTTCAGTCTCTCGGTCCCAGCTTTGATGCACCTGTACTGACCTCGCCTTCTGGATGATAGTGGGGTGAACAGGCAGTGGCTCAGGTGGTTGTTGTCCTTGATGATCTTTTTGGCCTTCCTGTGACATCGGGTGGTGTAGGTGTCCTGGAGAGCAGTCAGTTTGCCCCCGGTGATGCATTGGGCAGACCTCACTACCCTCTGGAGAGCCTTGCGGTTATAGGCGGAGCTGTTGCGCCTTCTTCACCATGCTGTCTGTGTGGGTGGACCATTTCAGTTTGTCCATGATGTGTACGCAGAGGAACTTGAAACTTTCCACCTTCTCCACTTTTGTCCCGTCAATGTGGATAGAGGGGGTGCTCCCTCTGCTGTTTCCTGAAGTCCACAGTCATCTCCTTTGTTTTGTTGACGTTGAGTGTGAGGTTATTTTCCTGACACCACACTCCGAGGGCCCTCACCTCCTCCCTATAGGCCGTCTCGTTGTTGTTGGTAATCAAGCCTACCACTGTAGTGTCGTCTGCAAACTTGATGATTGAGTTGGAGGCGTGCATGGCCACGCAGTCATGGGTGAACAGGGAGTACAGGAGAGGGCTGAGAACGTACCCTTGTGGTGCCCTAGTGTTGAGGATCAGCGGGGGTAGAGATGTTGTTTCCTACCCTCACCACCTGGGGGCGGCCTGTCAGAAAGTCCAGGACCCAGTTGCACAGGGTGGGGTCGAGTCCCAGGGTCTCAAGCTTCATGACGAGCTTGGAGGGTACTATGCTGAGCTGTAGTGAATGAACAGCATTCTAACATAGGTATGCCTCTTGTCCAGATGGGTTAGGGCAGTGTGCAGTGTGATTGCGATTGCGTCGTCTGTGGACCTATTGGGGCGGTAAGCAAATTGGAATGGGTCTAGGGTGTCAGGTAGGGTGGAGGTGATATGATCCTTGACTAGTCTCTCAAAGCACTTCATGATGACGGAAGTGAGTGCTACGGGGCGATAGTCGTTTAGCTCAGTTACCTTAGCTTTCTTGGGAACAGGAACAATGGTGGCCCTCTTGAAGCATGTGGGAACAGCAGACTGGCATAGAGATTGACTTAATATGTCCGTAAACACACCAGCCAGCTGGTCTGCGCATGCTCTGAGGACCCATCTAGGCCGGCAGCCTTGTGAGGGTTAACACTTTTAAATGTTTTACTCACGTTGGCTGCGGATCTGGGTTCTTGGTGAATTTATAACTGTTTGCTTTTATATGGTAATATAAGTGTAAGTTACACACTATGTCCTTATTTCTCACTTTAGCTTGGAAGCACAATGTTTGTGTATCTCAGCTGTCAATCACATGAATACTTATGAATACTTTTCTTAATGTAGACCCACCCCCTCCCCTCTCACCCAGATCAAGTGGAAGCACAGTTTTTATGTGTGATAGATCTGCAGCTAGCTCGAGCCAGGCTAATAACCCACGGAGGGGTCACAGCGACCTCAGGACAGCCAGGGAAATGGTCACTCTGTGAGGCATGATGCCAAGATGACAGGTACCCCTGGAGCCTCTAGAGGTTGCCCTTAGACACTGATCTATGACCAGTCTTTCCACCCCCAAGTCTAGTCTTGAACATGAGTGGGGGGGGGGGGGGGGAACAAAGCTGACCTCAGATCAGCCCATAGTAGCAACCTCCTCTTTGTGTCTCCATGGTAGGATTTTCTAAACTAGCTAGCTACGCTACACTGGGAGTTGATGGTAGATTGCTTTTGCCTGGGAGTCAGAGATAGCTATCTCTGTGGTTGTGTTTCCGTGGTGATTGGATAAATACTCTCTCTGCATGGCTCCTTAGAAGAACGCTGGGAGAAGCAAGGTCAAGGTTGAAATGATGTGTGAGAGCATGCTTCTTATCATAATATGACAAAGGAATTTCCCTGTTGATCTCTCTCTTCCCTGTCTTCATATTCTCCCCTGTTGATCTCCCTCTTCCCCGTCTTCATATTCTCCCCTGTTGATCTCTCTCTTCCCTGTCTTCATATTCTCCCCTGTTGATCTCTCTCTTCCCTGTCTTCATATTCTCCCCTGTTGATCTCTCTCTTCCCCGTCTTCATATTCTCCCCTGTTGATCCCTCTCTTCCCCGTCTTCATATTCTCCCCTGTTGATCTCTCTCTTCCCCGTCTTCATATTCTCCCCTGTTGATCCCTCTCTTCCCTGTCTTCATATTCTCCCCTGTTGATCTCTCTCTTCCCTGTCTTCATATTCTCCCCTGTTGATCTCTCTCTTCCCTGTCTTCATATTCTCCCCTGTTGATCTCTCTCTTCCCTGTCTTCATATTCTCCCCTGTTGATCTCTCTCTTCCCCGTCCCCGGCTACCTTCTCCTTGACGATGTACCACTCCTCTCTGACTCTCTTTATACTGTAGCTCTCTCGCTCTCAGTCTCACTTGAGTCCTGGAAGAACTACTCAGGTTTCAGAGTACACATACAGATACAGGCCTGTAGCTCAGAGAGGTACTGACTGAAGAGCCCTCTATATAAAACCTGACCCCAAACTGAGTGGAGGGAATGTGTCTCTCTCAATTATATCTAAATCTTGAGCTCAAGAGGAATATATGCAGGCACTTATCCCTCTTTCCATCTCTCTCTTTGCCCACAGATCTCCCCCCTGAGTGGACCGTTGGAGGGGGGCACCCTGCTCACGGTGCAGGGCAGGAACATGGGCCGCAGGGCTGATGTGGTGAAGGTCTCCATCGGGATGGTTCCATGTAAAATCCTGCCTTACCGATACACCGTCTCTGTACAGTAAGTACCTTTCTTATGATTGATTGATTCATTCATTAATTGGTTGACACATGCATTCATTTATTCAGTCATTCAGTGACTTTGTGCACAGGTGTCAGAAGTTCACAAACAAAAAATGTTGTTAATTGTTTTGAATCATATTATAAACTGGGTGGTTCGAGCCCTGAATGCTGATTAGCTGACAGCCGTGGTATATCAGACCGTATACCATAGGTATGACAGAACATTTATTTTTACTGCTCTAATTTGGTAACCAGTTTATAATAGCAACAAGGCACGAGGGGGTGTGGTATATGGTCAATATACCACGGTTAAGGGCTGTGTCCAGGAGCTCTGCAATGCGTCGTGCCTAAGAACAGCCCATAGCCGTGGTATATATATATTTTTGCCTTAACCTCCCTTATCTCACCTCATTTGCTCACATCGTATATAGACTTATTTTTCTACTGTATTATTGACTGTATGTTTGTTTTACTCCATGTGTACCTCTGTGTTGTTGTATGTGTCGAACTGCTTGGCCAGGTCGCAATTGTAAATGAGAACTTGTTCTCAACTTGCCTACCTGGTTAAATAAAGGTGAAATAAATAAATAAATAATATTGGCCATATACCACACCCCCTCGTGCCTTATAGCTTAAATATAGAACGCCTTTATAGAACATTACTATTCGCTTTCAACCGTTCCATTCACATAAAGGAGATAATTCAAGACCACAACATTATCACCAAGGATACAGCAGAACCCTGGGTTAAACCCTGCACATAGTATTCCATGGAAACACCGTAACTCTAGAACCACATAAAAACTTCCATACCATAATGTTCCATGGATGGAAATGTTTATCTGGTCCCTCTCCACTGGAGCCAATGAGGCTGTATTAGAATACAGACCTGTTGTGGGGTAACCCGCAGGTCTTACCTGGCTGTCACTACTCAAGCTCTTGTTTGAGGCCCACATCAAAAGTGTGACCAAATATTTTCATCTTCAGAACATTGCCAGGTTAAGTCTTATGCTGTCACAGCCTGCAGCTGAGTGACTCATCCACACCTTTATCTCCTCCTGTCTGGACTATTGTAATGCCCTTTTTGTTGGCACATCTGCTAGGTGTCTAAACAGGCTACAATATGTCCAGAACTGTGCTGCATGTGTCCTCACCCACACCTCCCCCGTGAGCACATCACGCCAGCGCTGTTCAGCCTCCACTGGCTCCCCATGAGCCTATGCTTTGACTTTAAAATCCTGGATCACACCTACCAAGCTATTCACAACTCTGGACCCAAGTACCTGTCTGACCTCATGCTACCCTCCTGCCCCACACGCACCCTTCACTCCTCCAAGTCCATCTCCCTTAAGCAGCCCAACAGCAGACTAAAAACTATGGGTGGCAGGGCTTTCAGTTGTGTGTCTCCTCGTCTGCGGAACGCACTTCCAGTCACTGTCAGGGCTGCAGAGTCTCTGGGCTCGTTTAAGGAACAGCTAAAGACTGAGCTGTTCAGAAAATAACCTCTGTTAATTCAGTTCTACTGTCATCCGGATCTGACGACACTGTATATAGCTTTGATTGTTGTCTGTGTTCTGTGTTATGAATTATTACTATTACTACATACGTCTCACACATTCTCCCAAACACACACACGCTCCAGATCGCTCCAAACTCAGCGAATCAGATTTCACACCCAGTATGACCTCACCCTGCTTGCTCGTCCTTCATTGATTCCCTGAGCTGGTTGTTATGACTGCTAAATGTTTCCTCCTTGGAGGGAGTGGTGCTGACAAATCAAAACATGTCAGTGTGTCTGACAGCAGATTCACTCACTGAATAGACACACACCGGTGACCTCGCTGCGGCCATGGCTGTTGAGACAGGTGTCCGTTCGTGTGCTGAGAGGTCAAGGGTTCAGAGCTGTGAGCCAGAGGGACTTGTGCTGCTCTGGAGAGAGAGAGTTGAAGTCAGAACGTGTTCATTAATAATGTGGGTTAGGTAGGGGCACCTCATTAAGTGTAGTACATTTACATGACCCACTTTGGACTCACTACTCTTGGTTTAAGAGTAGAAGTTCAAGCTGCCTACTTTCTACCCAATCCTTCATCACTCTTTCGTGTCTCTTTTGCGTCCTGGTTGGCTTCTCTCTCTCTCTCTCTCTCTCTCTCTCTCTCTCTCTCTCTCTCTCTCTCTCTCTCTCTCTCTATCGCACGCACGCACACACACACACACACACACACACACGCACCCACGCACGCACGCACACATACACACACCGTCTTCACCAGGCTCAGTTGCTGATTATCCTGGTCCTCCTCTCTGGGTAAATATCCAGAGACATTGCCCATGGAGTCAAAACATCCCCCACTGGAAGCTAAAATATTTCCTTTCTTGGCGGTGAAGGAATGTAGTACGAGGGTCAGTCAGTGCTGTGCCTTACAGCCTGGCTGCCTTACTGGCTGGCTGCCTTACAGCCTGGCTGCCTTACTGAATTACTGCCTGGCTGCCTTACTGCTTCACTGCCTAGATGCCTTACTGCCTGGCTGTCCTACTGCCTTACTGCCTGGCTTGGTGGCTGGTTTTTACAGAGACAGGGTGGGCTCTGCACGGGATTAGACTGCATCAACAACACCAGTCACCTTTGACACAGCTAGAGTATCTACTGTAATAATACAGACTTGGATGGACTTCATTAGTTAGATTTCATATTTATCAACTTGATCCATCTTTATGAGCTCAGGGATCCTCATCAGAACCAGTCCTTCAGCCCAGCCCAGCCATACCCAGCCATACCGTGCCATACCCAGCCTTGTGCCCGGCCCCATTTCTGGTTCTGCCCTTTCTCTGTGGTACCTGCCTCACATTTATAAAAGGTTTAGACCCTCTTCAGAGGATTTAGCTTCCTGTTAGTCAGTGACTAGACCCCTGTTTTGGTTGCCAGGTAACCAGGACCACTATAGGACCTGCCACCTGACTAAATATACTGCCCCCACGTGCCCAACAAGAGGATGGTGGAGGGATGGGCTTTGAACCATGTGGGGTTGAGGTAGGGGGGGTCATGATTCCCCCTTTGTTTATTTAAATCCCATTAGATCATAGCCTGGTCCCAGGTCTGTACTGTCTGCTTTAGCCATCTTCTCTGACTGGCAGGGTCAAAGCACATAGAGACACAGCACATTCAGGCCTTCCAAAATGTTCTCTGTGCGCCATCACTGTATGATTAATCCTACTGCTTCCCTCTGGTCCCAATACTGTATGATGACATGAGGCTTGATTACAGCTATGAGGTGATAAAACAAACATCCAGTCAGCTCGTTGATCCCCTCTGTGGTTAACTGCATCTGGAACAGGGGGCTTTGAAGTCCCCCTCCACTGGGTTTAGTCACCACTGTACAGTACTGAGTATAGACATTATTACTCCACTGGGTTTAGTCAACACTGTACAGTACTGAGTATAGACATTATTACTCCACTGGGTTTAGTCAACACTGTACAGTACTGAGTATAGACATTATTACTCCACTGGGTTTAGTCAACACTGTAGAGTACTGAGTATAGACATTATTACTCCACTGGGTTTAGTCAACACTGTACAGTACTGAGCATAGACATTATTACTCCACTGGGTTTAGTCAACACTGTACAGTACTGAGCATAGACATTATTACTCCACTGGGTTTAGTCAACACTGTACAGTACTGAGTATAGACATTATTACTCCACTGGGTTTAGTCAACACTGTACAGTACTGAGTATAGACATTATTACTCCACTGGGTTTAGTCAACACTGTACAGTACTGAGCATAGACATTATTACTCCACTGGGTTTAGTCAACACTGTACAGTACTGAGTATAGACATTATTACTCCACTGGGTTTAGTCAACACTGTACAGTACTGAGTATAGACATTATTACTCCACTGGGTTTAGTCAACACTGTACAGTACTGAGCATAGACATTATTACTCCACTGGGTTTAGTCAACACTGTACAGTACTGAGCATAGATATTATTACTCCACTGGGTTTAGTCAACACTGTACAGTACTGAGTATAGACATTATTACTCCACTGGGTTTAGTCAACACTGTACAGTACTGAGCATAGACATTATTACTCCACTGGGTTTAGTCAACACTGTACAGTACTGAGCATAGACATTATTACTCCACTGGGTTTAGTCACCACTGTACAGTACTGAGCATAGACATTATTACTCCACTGGGTTTAGTCAACACTGTACAGTACTGAGCATAGACATTATTACTCCACTGGGTTTAGTCAACACTGTACAGTACTGAGCATAGACATTATTACTCCACTGGGTTTAGTCAACACTGTACAGTACTGAGTATAGACATTATTACTCCACTGGGTTTAGTCAACACTGTACAGTACTGAGCATAGACATTATTACTCCACTGGGTTTAGTCAACACTGTACAGTACTGAGCATAGACATTATTACTCCACTGGGTTTAGTCACCACTGTACAGTACTGAGCATAGACATTATTACTCCACTGGGTTTAGTCAACACTGTACAGTACTGAGCATAGACATTATTACTCCACTGGGTTTAGTCAACACTGTACAGTACTGAGCATAGACATTATTACTCCACTGGGTTTAGTCAACACTGTACAGTACTGAGTATAGACATTATTACTCCACTGGGTTTAGTCAACACTGTACAGTACTGAGCATAGACATTATTACTCCACTGGGTTTAGTCAACACTGTACAGTACTGAGCATAGACATTATTACTCCACTGGGTTTAGTCAACACTGTACAGTACTGAGCATAGACATTATTACTCCACTGGGTTTAGTCAACACTGTACAGTACTGAGCATAGACATTATTACAAAGCCTCTAAGGATCTCTATTTTATTGTCTGTTAGCTTTGTTAAAAAAGTTGTGAAACACATCAGAGGGGGCACAGGGGCACGTGCCCTCTCAGATTTGTCCTGCTTCAAAATTAGTAAGTAATTACTAAATGTACTGAATAAGACATACAGTATTCCTTTCAGTCTTTTACAGATGTTAGAGATGCAGAGAAGCATATATATATATATATATATATATATTTTTTTTTTTAAATGACCACAGGATACAGACAGCTCAAAAGGTATGCTTAGATATGCAGAAAAAAAATACATATTTTTTTTACATAGAATTAAGCATAATGATTATGGCTAGATTGCAGGAAAAATGTGTTTCAAGTGTTGGAAAAATGCAAAAATTCTCGAACTTATGGA
Source organism: Oncorhynchus kisutch (assembly GCF_002021735.2). NCBI lineage: Eukaryota > Metazoa > Chordata > Actinopteri > Salmoniformes > Salmonidae > Oncorhynchus > Oncorhynchus kisutch. The sequence goes on along the minus strand of NC_034197.2, from coordinate 27,790,464 downwards.
CCACCCCCCAGCCATCCTCACATACTGGACTTTCTATCGTATCAGATTTTTGTGCTTCATGATGCCCCTGAAACTCTTGACAAAGAAAAAAATCGTGATCCACACAGTTGACACAGAAACATCCTTAAAGGCAGTTTCCAACAGGCTGTGATGTTCCAGTGGAGTTGGTGATGATTGTTAATGATGGTTCCTATTGAGCGTATCCACTGTCTTCACAATGTCGTGTTCTATCTACAGGCTGGTGTGTGTTACTGGGCAGACCTTTGATCCCACAAATGATGTCGTTAGAGTTACCGTGAACCAGAATGCAATGGGGGTGTCCAAAGAGGTCTACTCATACTTGGTGAGTGTGTTCCTGTTGTCAATCCTCTATATTCTTCTCTATTTAATCTATTTAATGACTCTGTCTTCTCTGTTTCTCTCCCTCATACTTTCCCTCACTCCCCTTTTCTTTCTCTCTTGCTCTCTTTTTCTCTCTGTCTGTCTCTCTCTTGCTCTCTTTTTCTCTCCCTCTCATTCTCTCTGTCTCTCTCTCCCTCTCATTCTCTCTGTCTCTCTCTTGCTCTCTTTTTCTCTCTCTGTCTCTCTCTTGCTCTCTTTTTCTCTCCCTCTCATTCGCTCTGTCTCTCTCTCCCTCTCATTCTCTCTGTCTCTCTCTTGCTCTCTTTTTCTCTCCCTCTCATTCTCTCTGTCTCTCTCTCCCTCTCATTCTCTCTGTCTCTCTCTTGCTCTCTTTTTCTCTCTCTCTCTCTTGCTCTCTTTTTCTCTCCCTCTCATTCTCTCTGTCTCTCTCTCCCTCTCATTCTCTCTGTCTCTCTCTTTTCCCTCTCTCTCTCTCACTCTCATTCTCTCTTCCTTCCTCCTTTTTTCTCTCCTTACTCCCTGACCTGTCTTTACATTTTCTTCCTCCTACTTATTTATTTTCAGTATTTCTTTGCTCGTAGTCTGTCTCTTGCTCGTTAAATCCACAATCTTTCCATCCTTTCTTTTCCCTCGTCCCTCCGTCTCTCCCCAGTCCCTGGTCCTTGTTCATACTGGGAAAGTGTTCCCAATGTGTCAGTTGAATGTTAGCAGATTTGTCTTCTGATATTCAGGAATGCATATGTGTGGGAATCTTCAAACATTCATCAGAACTGCAACTAAGCACTATTGCCATGCAGAACTCGGTGCCAGCAAAAACAAACATGGAGCTTGTTGAAATGTCCTCCTCTTTGAATTCATTACAAACCGAGGAGTCCGGCTGCTTCTTCTGCTGATTGACCTTGACCCACACAGTCTCCTATTGGATTAGGACTACACAGACTGGAAATACACAACTAAATCCTCTGTTTCTTTTTGCTTATGGACAAAGAGTTTATTTTTAATTCAACTGGGATGTTGGAAAATTTCAGTCACTTTTAAGAAAGGCTTCTGCTTGTGAGTCATGATCTCAGGGATAAATAACAGACTTGGAGACAAGAGTGTGTTGAACATGCAAAACAACAAATGTTTTTTAGGCTTGTGAGAACCCCTTGCGGTCCCCTACCACTTTTTGGGTTGCTTCTCCAGGGTGTGAGGGAAAGAAAGGGAGAAAATGGATGAAGGGGATTCTGAGGAAAAGGGATAATGGTTCGGATCCAAACGGACACAGGATGGGCACCTCCTCTGCACCTCCTTCCTCTGCACCTCGAGCCGGAAACATCTGCCTCCACCTTACACACACACACACACACACACACACACACACACACACACACACACACACACACACACACACACACACACACACACACACACACACACACACACACACACACACACACACACACACACACACACACAGACAATAGAAATCTCTGCTTGTTCACACACACACAGGAAGTGAATCCTGTCAGTGAGAATGAGAGGTCTTCCCTGGAGGCAAGGTTCACAGAGGGGAGAGAAGCTTCGGCAGTCTCCGGAATGCTGATGCTGTATAGCTGTATTGGGATATTTGTCTTAGCCCCAGGGACCTATCCTCCGTCTGTTTGTGTGTGTGTGTCTGTGTGTGTGTGTTTCAAGTTTTATATTGTCACATGCACCAGTAGAGTGAAATGCTTAGCTTGCAAGCCCTATCCAACAGTGCTGTATTCATTATTAAAATAGTAGAACTAATAAGAAAAAAGGACAAAGAAAAAAACCAGAAGAAATAAGAGACCTATATACAGGGTAAATGTACAACCTGCAGCTACGCTTGAGCATTTGAGGTGTGTTTGTGTGTGTGTCATAGGAGGTTGATGGCACCTTAATTGGGGACGATGGGCTCATGATAATGACTAGAGTGGAATAAGTGGAATGGTATCAAATACGTGTTTGATGCCATTCCATTTGCTCCGTTTCAGCCTTTATTATGAGCCATGCTCCCCTCAGCAGCCTCCACTGGTGTCAAATCAACTCAAATCAAATGTTATTGGTCACACACACGTGTTTAGCAGATGTTATTGCGAGTGTAGCAAAATGCTTGTGCTTCTAGCTCCGACAGTGCAGTAATATCTAACAAGTAAATCTAAGTGAGGAATGGATTAAGAATATATATACATATATGTCATAGCAGCATTGGAGTAAGATACAGTGGCATAGTATAGAGTACAGTATATAGATATGAGATGGGTGATGCAATATTTACAAACAATTAAGGTGACTAAGATACCGTAGAATAGTATAGAGTACAGTATATACATATGAGATGGGTGATGCAATATTTACAAACAATTAAGGTGACTAAGATACCGTAGAATAGTATAGAGTACAGTATATACATATGAGATGGGTGATGCAATATTTACAAACAATGAAAGTGACTAAGATACCGTAGAATAGTATAGAGTACAGTTTATACATATGAGATGAGTAATGCAATATTTACAAACAATGAAAGTGACTAAGATACCGTAGAATAGTATAGAGTACAGTTTATACAAATGAGATGAGAAATGCAAGATACGGGGACATTATTAAAGTGGTTAGTATTTCATCTCCTTAAAGTGGCCAGTGATTCCTAATCTATGTATATAGGCAGCAGTCTCTGATGTGCTGTAAATGGCTGTTTAACAGTCAGTGGTGTAGTATAGAATACAATACAGTATATACATATGAAATGGGTGATGCAATATGTAAACACAATTTAGAAGTGACTAAGATACCGTAGAATAGTGTGGAGTGTGGTTTATACATATGAGATGAGTAATGCTAGATACGGAACATTATTAAAGTGGATAGTGATCCTTTTCCTTAAAGTGGCCAGTGATTCCTAATCTATATCTATAGGCAGCCGCCTCTGATGTGCTAGTGATGGCTATTTAGCAGTTTGATGGTCTTGAGATAGAAGCTGTTTTTCAGTCTCTCGGTCCCAGCTTTGCACCTGTACTGACCTCGCCTTCTGGTTGATAGTGGGGTGAACAGGCAGTGGTGGTTGATGTCCTTGATGATCTTTTTGGCCTTCCTATGGCATTGGGTGGTGTAAGTGTCCAGGAGGGTGGAAAGTTTGCCCCCGGTAATGTGTTGGGCAGACCGCACCACCCTCTGGAGAGCTTTGCAGTTGTGGGCGGTGCAGTTTCCGTACCAGGCGGTGACACAGCTCGACAGGATGCTCTCAATTGTGTATCTGTAAACGTTTGTGAGGGTTTTAGGTGTTAAGCCAAATTTCTTCAGCCTCCTGAGGTTGAAGAGGCGTTGTTGCGCCTTCTTCACCACACTGTCTGTGTGGGTGGAACATTTCAGTTTGTCAGTGATGTGGACGACGAGGAACTTGAAGCTTTCCACCTTCTCCACTGCGGTCCCATCGATGTGGATGGAGGAATGCTCCCTCTGCTGTTTCCTGAAGTCCACAATCATCTCCATAGTTTTGTAGACATTGAGTGACACCACACTGACACCACACTCCCAGAGCCTTCACTTCCTCCCTGTAGGCTGTCTCATCGTTGTTTGTAATCAAGACTACTACTGTTGTGTCGTCTGCAAACTTGATGATTGAGTTGGAGGCGTGCTTGGCCATGCAGTCATGGTTGAACAGGGAGTACAGGAGGGGGCTTAGCACGCACACTTGTGAGGCCCCAGTATTGAGGATCAACAAATAGGTGTTGTTTCCTACCTTCACAAACCTGGGGGCCACCGGTCAGGAAGTCCAGGACCCAGTTGCACAGGAAGGGGTTCAGACCCAGGGCCTCAAGCTTGATGATGAGCTTGGAGGGTACTTTGGTGTTGAATGCTGAGCTATAGTCAATGAACAGCATTCTTACATAGGTATGCCTCTTGTCCAGATGGGACAGGGCAGTGTTCAGTGTGGTGGCAATTGGATTGTCTGTGGATCTATTGGGGCGGTAAGCAAATTGAAGTGGGTCTAGGGAGTCAGGTAAGGTGGAGGTGATATGATCCTTGATTAGTCTCTCAAAACATTTCATGATGAGAGAGGTGAGTGTTACGGAGTGATAGTCATTTAGTTCAATTACCTTTGCTTTCTTAGGTACAGGGACAATGGTGGCCATCTTGAGGCATTTGGCGACAACAGACTGGGATAGGGAGAGATTGAATATATCTGTGAACACACCAGCCAGCTGGTCTGCACATGCTCTGAAGATGCGGCTAGGGATGCCATCTGGGCCGGCAGCCTTGCGAGGGTTGAAATGCTTAAAAGTCTTACTCACATTGGAGAAGGAGAGCCCTGTATTTTCCTCAAAGCGAGTGAAGGTGTTCAGCCTGTCTGTGTGTGTGTTGCTGTATTACTATATGGCTGTACAGTGAAATATATCCTCCAGAAACCTGTCATATGTGGATGAGATGAACCCAAGACCTCAGTACAGAACAATACTAAATACTCCCCAAGGCTTCAGTGTCCTCAAGTTTTAAATATCAAACTTGAAATATGTTACAGTCAACTATTTATTTATCTAGAGCTGAGGAAACCAAAAGTATGGACTACATAGAACTTATAGATGATTTGAATGATCCAATTATAGTGCCACTTTAAACACATTTCCATCCACAGTTTTTCTGCGAGTAAAGTCATACCTTATGAAAGAAAACCACAACAACTGATGGAAACAGGACGTTTCGGTACAATGTCGACAGATCGTTTGTTTGTTCGACATCGTGTGCTCGTTTAGTGTCGGTAAAGTTCATTATGTGAGAAATGCGCAAATATTGATCTAATAACCATCCTATTGAAGTAACTTGGAGTCACGCGATATGGTATGTGGTCCTCCCACTACGACTCGGGAAACCATGCAGTTTATTACGTTACATGTGAAAATGATAAACTTACAAGGAGGTGAAAGTACACGGCGATGAGCTTGATGCTCCTATCCAATACATTTTGAGGGTCTTACTCTAGTGACATCATGATGATTGATGCTTGACTGCCGTTTGACTGTAGACTAGCCTACCCACACTGTTGTATCTGATAGCTGTTGGCTCGAGTGCATGTGCCCAGACCGGAGTAGACACATTTGCTATTTAACAGTTTGTGACAAAATGGTTAAAAATGCAATGGGAAACACATTGAACTTTAGATTTTTATTCGGTACTTTAAGGGATTTCTTCCATTGACGGAGAGGCGGACCAAAGCGCAGCGTGGTTAATTTGATTCATGTTTTAATAAATCACTTCACATGAACAAACTAACAAAAACAAGAAACGTGAAAACCCAAACCAGCCCTATCTGGTGCAAACACAGAGACAGGAACAATCACCCACAAACACACAGTGAAACCCTAAACAGCCCTATCTGGTGCAAAACACAGAGACAGGAACAATCACCCACAAACACACAGTGAAACCCTAAACAGCCCTATCTGGTGCAAACACAGAGACAGGAACAATCACCCACAAACACACAGTGAAACCCTAAACAGCCCTATCTGGTGCAAAACACAGAGACAGGAACAATCACCCACAAACACACAGTGAAACCCTAAACAGCCCTATCTGGTGCAAAACACAGAGACAGGAACAATCACCCACAAACACACAGTGAAACCCTAAACAGCCCTATCTGGTGCAAAACACAGAGACAGGAACAATCACCCACAAACACACAGTGAAACCCTAAACAGCCCTATCTGGTGCAAAACACAGAGACAGGAACAATCACCCACAAACACACAGTGAAACCCTAAACAGCCCTATCTGGTGCAAAACACAGAGACAGGAACAATCACCCACCAACACACAGTGAAACCCTAAACAGCCCTATCTGGTGCAAAACACAGAGACAGGAACAATCACCCACAAACACACAGTGAAACCCTAAACAGCCCTATCTGGTGCAAAACACAGAGACAGGAACAATCACCCACAAACACACAGTGAAACCCTAAACAGCCCTATCTGGTGCAAAACACAGAGACAGGAACAATCACCCACCAACACACAGTGAAACCCAAAACAGCCCTATCTGGTGCAAAACACAGAGACAGGAACAATCACCCACAAACACACAGTGAAACCCAGGCTACCTAAGTATGATTCTCAATCAGAGACAACTAATGACACCTGCCTCTGATTGAGAACCATACTAGGCCGAAACATAGAAATACCCCAAAACATAGAAAAACAAACATAGACTGCCCACCCAACTCACACCCTGACCATACTAAATAATGACAAAACAAAGGAAATAAAGGTCAGAACGTGACAGGTACGTGAAAACTTCAACCAAAAGGTACATTTTGTGTGCACTACGTCATCACGCTCTGATTTTTATCTGCATCATGTACATTTGGTGGGAACACACCACTGGTGTGAAAATTTGTATGTTTTCTTCACGCATGGAAATCTTTTGCTAATTGGATGGAAAGCGAGCTAATAAATGAAAACAGCAGACTGCTGCCTCGCTCGGAGGTGTGTACAGTAGCAGAACAACAACGCAGCCACATGGCACATTACCGTTTTTTTCAATTGCTAACAAGCTAACAAGTCAATACTGAAGTTACTTTTTCAAAACTCTTCACACGGTCTACATTACCAACATATATTTTGGCCAAACAGTTCATCTCACCTCCAAAACTCAGTCACTTCATTCATGTCCCAAATGTAGCTTGTTCGACATCAACACTTCCAACACACTGACCTAAAAAACATTAACAACAGGGAGCAATACATAAACAATGAACTTTCTCTTTGAAGTTTGAAGGATTTTTTACATAAATCAGTATTTCATTATAGAATAAGAATAAGGCCTTTCCTTTATTGACTGTACGAACGTACACAGTTGAAGTGGGAAGTTTCCATACACCTTAGCCAAATACATTTCAACTCCGTTTTTCACAATTCCTGACATTTAATCATAGTAAAAAATCCCTTTCTTAGATCAGTTAGGATCATCACTTTATTTTAAGAATGTGAAATGTCAGAATAATAGTAGAGAGAATGAATTATTTTCACTTTTATTTCTTTCAGAAGTTTACATACACTCAATTAGTATTTGGTAGCATTGCCTTTAAATTGTTTAACTTGGGTCAAACGTTTTGGGTAGCCTTCCACAAGCTTCCCACAATAAGTTGGGTGAATTTTGGCCCATTCCTCCTGACAGAGCTGGTGTAACTGAGTCAGGTTTGTAGGCCTCCTTGCTTGCACATGCTTTTTCAGTTCTGCCCACAAATCTTCAATAGGAATGAGGTCAGGGCTTTGTGATGGCCACTCCAATACCTTGACTTTGTTGTCCTTAAGCCATTTTGCCACAACTTTGGAAGTATGCTTGGGGTCAATGTCTATTTGGAAGACCAATTTGCGACCAAGCTTTAACTTCCTGTCTTGAGATATTGCTTCAATATAGCCACATAACTTTACTCCTCATGAAGCCATCTATTTTGTGAAGTGCACCAGTCCCTCCTGCAGCAAAGCACCCCCACAACATGATGCTGCCACCCCCGTGCTTCATGGTTGGGATGGTGTTCTTCAGCTTGCAAGCTTCCCCCTTTTTCCTCTGATGGTCATTATAGCCAAACAGTTCTATTTTTGTTTCATCAGACCAGAGGACATTTCTCCAAATAGTACGATCTTTGTCCCCATGTGCAGTTGCAAACCCGTAGTTTGGCTTTTTGTATGGCAGTTTTGGTGCAGTGGCTTTTTCCTTGCTGAGCAGCATTTCAGGTTATGTTGATATATATAGGACTTGTTTTACTGTGGGTATAGATACTTTTGTACCTGTTTCCTCCAGCATCTTCACAATGTCCTTTGCTGATGATCTGAGATTGATTTGCTCTTTTTGCACCAAAGTACGTTCATCTCTAGGAGACAGAACGCATCTTCCCGAGCGGTATGACGGCTGCGTGGTCCCATGGTGTTTATACTTGCGTACTATTGTTTGTACAGATGAACATGGTATCTTCAGGCGTTTGGAAATTGCTCCCAAGGATGAACCAGACTTGTGGTCTACCACAAATCTTGGCTGATTTATTTTGATTTTCCCATGATGTCAAGCAAAGAGGCAGTGAGTTTGAAGGTAGGCCTTGAAATACATCCACAGGTACACCTCCAATTCACCTCAAATAGCCTATCAGAAGCTTCTAAAGCCATGACATCATTTTCTTGAATTTTCCAAGCTGTTTAAAAGCCACAGTCAACTTAGTGTATGTAAACTTCTGATCCACTGAAATTGTGATACAGTGAATTATAAGTGAAATAATCTGTCTGTAAACAATTGTTGGAAAAATTGTGTCATGCACATAGTAGTTGTCCTAACCAACTTGCCAAAACTATAGTTTGTTAGCAAGTAATTTGTGGAGTGGTTGAAAAACAAGTTTTAATGACTCCAACCTAAGTGTATGTAAAGTTCCGACTTCAACTGTATGTAACAAGAATGAATCACAAATGCAGCAATTTGCTTCAATAGCCTTTATTTTTTCTATAGCTTTGCATATAGTAATTTACTTGTGAAAATAAGTTTAAACAAATTCATGAAATTCCAGGGCTGCAATAATTACAAAATAAAATATCAACATGTATTGTATAATCACTCATACTATACAGTACTGTGGGGGTTCTAGTTCTCATCAACATGTATTGTATAATCACTCATACTGTACAGTACTGTGGGGGTTCTAGTTCTCATCAACATGTATTGTATAATCACTCATACTATACAGTACTGTGGGGGTTCTAGTTCTCATCAACATGTATTTTATAATCACTCATACTGTACAGTACTGTGTGGGTTCTAGTTCTCATCAACATGTATTGTATAATCACTCATACTATACAGTACTGTGGGGGTTCTAGTGTCTCCACACACCCAGGAGAAGTGTCTCCACGCCCTGGCAGTCTTCAGGAGAAGTGTCTCCACACCCTGGCAGTCTTCAGGAGAAGTGTCTCTACACCCTGGCAGACTTCAGGAGAAGTGTCTCTACACCCTGGCAGACTTCAGGAGAAGTGTCTCTACACCCTGGCATTCTTCGGGAGAAGTGTCTCGACACCCTGGCAGTCTTCAGGAGAAGTGTCTCCACACCCTGCAGTCTTCAGGAGAAGTGTCTCTACACCCTGGCAGTCTTCAGGAGAAGTGTCTCCACACCCTGTCATTCTTCAGGAGAAGTGTCTTCACACCCTGTCAGTCTTCAGGAGAAGTGTCTCTACACCCTGGCAGTCTTCAGGAGAAGTGTATCTACACCCTGGCAGTCTTCAGGAGAAGTGTAGCTACACCCTGGCAGTCTTCAGGAGAAGTGTATCTACACCCTGGCAGTCTTCAGGAGAAGTGTCTCCACACCCTGGCAGTCTTCAGGAGAAGTGTCTCCACACCCTGGCAGTCTTCAGGAGAAGTGTCTCCACACCCTGGCAGTCTTCAGGAGAAGTGTATCTACAACCTGGCAGTCTTCAAGAGAAGTGTCTCCACACCCTGGCAGTCATCAGGAGAAGTGTATCTACACCCTGGCAGTCTTCAGGAGAAGTGTATCTACACCCTGGCAGTCTTCAGGAGAAGTGTAGCTACACCTTGGCAGTCTTCAGGAGAAGTGTATCTACACCCTGGCAGTTTTCAGGAGAAGTGTATCTACACCCTGGCAGTCTTCAGGAGAAGTGTATCTACACCCTGGCAGTCTTCAGGAGAAGTGTATCTACACCCTGGCAGTCTTCAGGAGAAGTGTATCTACACCCTGGCAGTCTTCAGGAGAAGTGTAGCTACACCTTGGCAGTCTTCAGGAGAAGTGTATCTACACCCTGGCAGTTTTCAGGAGAAGTGTATCTACACCCTGGCAGTCTTCAGGAGAAGTGTATCTACACCCTGGCAGTCTTCAGGAGAAGTGTATCTACACCCGCATCCAGTTAAGGACATCTGGTCATGTGGATGATGGTCACCTTCCACCTCCACGCAGAGAAAAACTCCTCTATGGGGTTTAGAAAGGGGGAGTATGGAGGCAGGAATAGTACTGACATCCTGGGACGTGCAGCAAAGTGGTGGAATGCCACATTATCCCACACAACAACGAAGGTAGTGCAGCAAAGTGGTGGAATGCCACATTATCCCACACAACAACGACGGTAGTGCAGCAAAGTGGTGGAATGCCACATTATCCCACACAACAACGAAGGTAGTGCAGCAAAGTGGTGGAATGCCACATTATCCCACACAACAACGAAGGTAGTGCAGCAAAGTGGTGGAATGCCACATTATCCCACACAACAACGACGGTAGTGCAGCAAAGTGGTGGAATGCCACATTATCCCACACAACAACGACGGTAGTGCAGCAGAGTGGTGGAATGCCACATTATCCCACACAACAACGACGGTAGTGCAGCAGAGTGGTGGAATGCCACATTATCCCACACAACAACGACGGTAGTGCAGCAGAGTGGTGGAATGCCACATTATCCCACACAACAACGACGGTAGTGCAGCAAAGTGGTGGAATGCCACATTATCCCACACAACAACGACGGTAGTGCAGCAAAGTGGTGGAATGCCACATTATCCCACACAACAACGACGGTAGTGCAGCAAAGTGGTGGAATGCCACATTATCCCACACAACAACGAAGGTAGTGCAGCAAAGTGGTGGAATGCCACATTATCCCACACAACAACGACGGTAGTGCAGCAAAGTGGTGGAATGCCACATTATCCCACACAACAACGACGGTAGTGCAGCAAAGTGGTGGAATGCCACATTATCCCACACAACAACGACGGTAGTGCAGCAAAGTGGTGGAATGCCACATTATCCCACACAACAACGAAGGTAGTGCAGCAAAGTGGTGGAATGCCACATTATCCCACACAACAACGACGGTAGGGGAGTTTCTTGCCCCTCTCTCCTCCGCTGGCACAAGTCGATTATGCAGCTCATCCAGAAAATAAATGAGCCTCTCTGTATTGTAGGGGCCAATGAGTGGTTTGTGTAACAGCAAACCATCATTGGACAGTTCTGCACACATTGTGATGTTAGCTCCTCTCTGCCCTGGGACATCCATGGTTGCTCTCTGTCCAAACACATGTCTGCGGCGTGTTTCTGCCAGGTTGAATCCAGCTTCATCCACAAAGATGAATGTATGTGCAGTTTGCCTGGCTTCCATCTCCATTACTCTCTGAAATACAACAAATCCACAGTTTTACAGTACTTTACATAATGCATAGCTGTGTATGTACCCTGTTGGGTTATTGAACAGACATCTTACCTGGACATATTAATACCAGAGTTGTTTCACACGTTCACCGTTTCTCTCAAAGGGTACAGTGTATAACTGCTTCATCCTTAGTTTCTCTAGGACTCTGACAATTATCGTTGTGCTGACTGTATTCACATTCCCAAAAGTGATATTGTCTGCCAGCACTCTGTCCTGAATTTCCCTCAGTTTTATTGTATTGTTGCCAATTACCACGTCGACAATGGCAATTTCCTTCGCATCTGATACTATTCTGCCTCTCCCTCCTGAGGGAGGCAACCTTTGGTTCCTACTGAAAAACAAACAATCAATATATTTAAAAATTTTGTAAAAATGTGAACATACTGTATTGTACTGCAGTAAGTAGTTCAATTATCATTGAAGGATGCACATCTCACCTGTTGGAAAACTGTACTATTGATACAACTGTTGAACGCTGCAGATTTGGTTGCACCCTTAAACCAGCCTCTCTCAAAGAGAGAACATGGTTTATAACATGGTCAATAATTGTGGCCCTTATCTCATCAGAGACCACCGCTCTTGGTCTTCCTCTCCTTTGCCCTCCACGCATTCTCCCTCTCGCTCCCTGCCACTCTTCTTTCCCCACCAACCTGTCTTCCTTGATCTATGTTTCCAAACTAAATCATTCCGAAGCCGTCCTCTTATGTCTGTTTGGTAACGAGACTAAAAACAGGACACTTGGGTAGGCTTTCAGTTGAAATTGCAATCAGCTGTGTTTGGAATAATTACATTTTCTGCTGAGATTTTCTATATGTTTCAATCTGGTTACTGCAGAAATGCACAACATTTGCCATCATTCTGTTTTGAATGTGTTTTTAATAGTTTTGGAAACAGTGTGTCAGCATTTGAAAACGTGCTGCAAATATATAGTTTTGCAGGTGGTGGAGTATGAATGAGAAAAGAGTTCATGGATTTCAGAGAATGTGGTCATTGAAAGCATTTTGTGTGAAAGCAATGAAAAATGATTCACAGTTTGGTCCACATACACTTCGCTGACATACTGTTTCATACTGTTCATACTGTTTCACATACTGTTTCGCTGACTGTGTGAAGAGTTTTGACAATCTAACTTCAGATTTGACCAATGCATGTTAGCAATTGAAAAAAATACGTAGTAACAACATGGCACATTAATATGTCCCACCTCCACCCCAGGTCCCCAAGCTGCTGTCTATGGAGCCTAGGAAAGGCTCTCGTTCAGGGGGAACCAGGGTGACCCTCAGGGGGGAGTACCTGGACACTGGCTCTCAGGTCAGAGTCAAGGTCAACGGCACCCAGGACTGCACCATACTCACGTGAGTCTTACTGTGTGAATTATTAAATCGTCTTCACTGTTGGACTTGTATGTTGCTGTGCTGAATCTGTAGGCTTTGTGTTACTCTAAAGGAGACAGTCCTGTTGAGTTGTTTGGTTATATCGTGCGTGAGGTATTGTTATTTCTTTAGCTGCTGCATTTGTTGTCTGTTCAGAGGCTGTGTTTTGGTTCTTGCCTGTATTTGTTATGGAAACTGTCTTGGTGTGTGGTTTTATTATGCTGATTGTGTGGTATTATTCTGTGTGTGTGTGTGTGTGTGTGCTCCAGGCTAACCAAAGACACCATTGAGTGCACCATACCTGCGGCCCTGCACACACACACTGAGGCGGTGTCGGTGTGTGTGGAGTTTGAGGATATTCCCTGTCAGAGCGCTGAGCTTCTCACCCAGTACATCTATGAGAAAAACCCCACCATCAGCTACATCAAACCCAGGAAGAGCTACCTCAGGTTCTCACACACACACATACAGTACATACATATACACACACAGACGCACACACACACACAAACAGACACACACAGACACACACAGAGAGAACAGTCAGCATTCTGCATTGTTCCATTGGTAACTCTAACATTCCATAGTTTCCATTTATCCAGTGTTTCATAGATAAACAACAGTGTTATATTGACAAATGAGAGTATGAAATCATGCAGAAAATATTATTGCATTAATTATACACCTCTTGTAGTTCCATTACACCACACAATCTCTCTTGGAGGGTTTCTCTGGAATCCGACCACAGAGATGACATACTGAGTTAATGTCTTCCTGATGATCTGTGGCTTCTCCAGGCCTGTTTCTGTGTGTGTGTTGGTTTTAAATGACACCTCATGTGTGAGACAGACCTCTGAGAGAGAGCACAATGGGTCTGATTGGCATGTGTGCTGACACTGACTGTGTGGTTGTGTGTGCTCTCTGTCTCTAACCAGAGTGGCTGTATGTGTTCCCTATTTCTGACCGTATGTGTTTGCGTGTAGTTGTGTGTGCCCTGACCATAAGTTGTTGTGTGTACCAGTGGCGGTCGGACCATCACAGTGACGGGGCAAGGTTTTGACCTGGTGCAGAGCGTCAGTATGGAGGTGCTGGGCATCGGACAGGATGTGAGTCATAACAGGGAACCTCTCTGGTAGAATAGATTATCTCCTGAAGTATCTCACATCTTAGAAGAAGCTGAAAAACAGAAGTGAATTAATAGAATGGACTCCTCTTTCTCATCCTCATTGTCTTTCCTCAGGCCTGTAAAGTGCAGTCTACCTCCATGATCACATGCTCCTCCCTCGCCTCCAGCCAATCCCAGCAGGCCACGGTAGAGTTCTTGTTGAATGGAGTTCTCTACACGGGAGATGGCCCCGCCTTTGACGGCCCAGACCAGGAGGAAGAGGAGGAGCCTCACAGAGGTCACTTCCTGTTGGAGTATGTGGAAGATCCTCAGTTCTTCACCGCCAACAAAGAGAAGCTGATCAAACACCACCCTGGAGAACCACTCACACTCATCATCAATGTGAGTGACAGCCCAGTGCACCAATGGGAGAGGGTGGAGCAGGATGAGAAGTAAAAAGCCCATTGACCAGGGAGATTAGTGGACCTGCTCCAGGAACTGTCCATTCCTGTCAATCTGGATGTACTCTGAGAATAGTAGAAAGACATGTCTCAATGGCTTTGTATTCATACTCTCTTTAAACAGATCAAAGACTGTGTAGCTCTGAATCATGACTTGTATTTATTTAAGACTTGGCTGTTCCTCAGAGTTGGAAGTACAGGACAAGAACACCACCTCTAAGCAGAGAACCCAGTCAGCCATGTTTGTGTGGGATCCTGTCTGTATTATAGCTGACTAATGCAACTGCCACATAAACTACTGCCTCATATATGAGGGAGGGTTGAGGGTTGTAATGCTAACAATTGTAAAAACTGTAAATATACTGGTGCTGCTCATTTATACAGGCCTTGGTGCCGGAAGGGAGAGACAGACAGCCGAAGTTGCAAAGACTAGCAGAAATAGGGCTTTGAACATCGGTTGGTCTGAGTTCTTCTCTCTCTCCGTCTCTGCCCCTGTCGCTCTCTTTCTCTCCTCTGCGTGCGTGTGTGCGTGTGTGCGTGCATGCGCGTGTCAGGATGGGGCCTCCTTACAGGAATGGCTGCCTCAGCCTTGTCTACTTGGGTGAAAGAGGGGAGGGGGGTATTCAATGTTGCTTCCTGTTTTCTTTGGGAAGGTGGATTCCACTTTGGGTGGACCTAGTTTGTGGAACACTGACTCGTGTGACCGTGTGTGTATGTGAGTGGGCTGGACCAGGTTAAGAGAATGTTGGGTGGAGTTGAACGGGTTTGTTTGATGGGGATTGTTGTTTGGTTAGATCCTATGTGAATGACCTCTGTTGGAATGTGGTGGGTTTTGTTTGCTTTCATCCCGTTTTGGCCCTAGGTATTCATTGTTCCGTGCATGTGTACGTGTACGTGTGTGTGTGTGTGTGTGTGTGTGTGTGTGTGTGTGTGTGCGCGTGTGTGCGTTCGTGCATGCTTGTTGACAGAGACCCAGGGGGTGGCATCCTGCAGAGGGGACAGGACA
Source organism: Oncorhynchus kisutch (assembly GCF_002021735.2). Lineage (NCBI taxonomy): Eukaryota > Metazoa > Chordata > Actinopteri > Salmoniformes > Salmonidae > Oncorhynchus > Oncorhynchus kisutch. Next base: position 27,774,949 of record NC_034197.2, on the reverse strand, counting down.
GTACAGGGTCCTGAGGGTGTAATCACAGAGGGGAAACACACTGGGGATAAACACACAACCTCTCCTCTACTCTCCTCTTCTGCTCCTCTCCTTTCCTCTCCTCACTCAGCCATGTCAGTCCACTGTTGTGTGTGTGTGTGTGTGGGGACCAGTGCTCAAAACACTGACTAAGGAGAGGCTGGTGTTGTGATGGACGGGTGTCAGTCCACTGTTGTGTGTGTGTGGGGACCAGTGCTCAAAACACTGACTAAGGAGAGGCTGGTGTTGTGATGGACGGGTGTCAGTCCACTGTTGTGTGTGTGTGGGGACCAGTGCTCAAAACACTGACTAAGGAGAGGCTGGTGTTGTGATGGACGGGTGTCAGTCCACTGTTGTGTGTGTGTGGGGACCAGTGCTCAAAACACTGACTAAGGAGAGGCTGATGTTGTGATGGACGGGTGTCAGTCCACTGTTGTGTGTGTGTGGGGACCAGTGCTCAAAACACTGACTAAGGAGAGGCTGGTGTTGTGATGGACGGGTGTCAGTCCACTGTTGTGTGTGTGTGGGGACCAGTGCTCAAAACACTGACTAAGGAGAGGCTGGTGTTGTGATGGACGGGTGTCAGTCCACTGTTGTGTGTGTGTGGGGACCAGTGCTCAAAACACTGACTAAGGAGAGGCTGGTGTTGTGATGGACAGTGTTAGTCATGACTGTCAGTGTTCTCTCCATGTCTACTGTTTGATTCTTTAAGATGAACTTTCACACAGTTTGTGAGGAGAAATGTTGTGAGACAGTTTGGCACAGGGATACTCAGTGTGACAGATGAATGACAGGCCTGTGTGTGTTGTGTGTGTGTGTGTGTGTGTGCGCGCGCCCGTAGGTGCGTGTCAGCTGTGCCTATCCGAGCCAGACCATGGTGTCTCTGTTCTGTGTTCTGACTGACCGGTGGCTGTTTTTGTTTGGGTTTGGCACAGAAAGGACCGAGCGATCTGGATCTGGCACCAGAGGAATACTCAGTGATGATTGGCTCCTATCCCTGTGACATCAGCTTCCATAACAACCAGCTGTTCCACTGTACCATCAACGGGTCGCTGGGCTCCAGTGAGGGTGAACTGCCTGTCACAGTGAGTACAACTACATCATATTCTAAGGCTACTAATTAGGACCACTTTATTATCATGATTTTGAATCCGTGTCCAGTTTGGTTTTATGTACTGACTTAACTATGTCCCCATGATTCAGCTGAGAGCAGAGAGACAAGCAGGATGACAGGCTCCTCTTGGTCAGGGTGTAACAGTAAACCTAAAGCTGAATTCTAATAGTTTATGTCTATTCATCTGTAATCTGTTCATCTCTTGTCTGTCCAGCTCAATCACACACCCTCATATACACACGTGCAGGGGGTAACAGGCACACAAGCACGCACGCACGCACTCAAGCATGTATGCAAGCGTGCACATGTACACACATACACACACACATCACTACCTGGGTTTTCATTTCAATTCTACTGTTTCAGAAGAGACCCTGGGACAGTGGCCTTGTCCACGTGTTTTGGTTTTCATTTCAATTCTACTGTTTCAGAAGGGACCCTGGGACAGTGGCCTTGTCCACGTGTTTTGGTTTTCATTTAAATTCTACTGTTTCAGAAGAGACCTTGGGACAGTGGCCTTGTCCACATGTTTTGGTTTTGTGTCAGAACTCTTTATAATAGAAGGACTCAATAAAGCCACAACCAAACTCACTCTGATAAAGTCCCACCTCTTCTCTTCCTCCCTCTCTCACTCTTTTCACTCTCTCTTGCTCCCTCCCCGCTCTCGTCCGTTTCCCATTTCAGTCTGTTTTGAGAGGGTATATTAGGGAGAAACAGACATCAACATTTTACCTTTGATCTGAGTTAGACAGTCTATCAGTCTGTTAGTCTGTCCCTCACAGATGGTCAGTGAGGCATGAGTCACGGAGGGAGGGAGGGAGGGAGGGAGGGAGGGAGGGAAAACACACTCTCTCTCTCTCTCTCTCTCTCTCTCTCTCTCTCTCTCTCTCTCTCTCTCTCTCTCTCTCTCTCTCTCTCTCTCTCAGGATGTCCATAAATAAACACATGCAATTAGCAGACAAACACAGAGGGCAGGGGTCAAACAAGATGTCATAACACCAACGGGTGGGCAGCCCTCATCTCTCCTGAGAATGTGTGTGTGTGTGTAGTTATATTTGTGTTGTTTGTGTGCTAGGTCCCCCCAGTTTAAAGGGTATGCAAATGATTATCTTTGGGGCATTAAAACAACCCTTTTGATTTATTCAGTGACTTTTCAGCAGCATACCGCTACCTATTTTTACCTCTATTTCCCTTGGCTCAGAAGTGAAGCTGAGCCTCTGTATGGGGCGCTGTAAGGGCTTTCTGTACCCTAACGAAACAGGAACATTTCTATCCACCACACCAGTTCCACTCTTTTTTTCCTTTGTTTTTATGGTTTGGACAAATAAACAGTCAGACCAGAGAGAGACAATCCACTAGTTCCCCTCCTCAGTCTAGAAACAGAAGGTTATGGGGTTGTAGGACCAAGAGGTAGACATACTGAATTTCGGCAACAAGGTTGAGATAGAAAATTGGGTTAGTCAGTGAAAGGAACTGAGTTGCAGATGTGTTTTAGAAAACAGGGTATGAATATTGGACAGAGGCTGAGAGTCCATATTGGCCAACCAGAAAGCAGAAGTGGAAGTCAACCCTCCAGTCACATGTGGGTCATGTGGTTGACTCATACCATCACACACATTCCTGTGTGTGTGTGTGTGTGTGTGTGTGTGTGTGTGTGTGTGTGTGTGTGTGTGTGTGTGTGTGTGTGTGTGTGTGTGTGTGTGTGTGTGTGTGTGTGTGTGTGTGTGTGTGTGGGTGTGTTAGTCTAAATGTGTATTTGTCTGATTGTGTATTTGTCTGATTATGTGTCAATGTGAGACTGTGTGCATTTCTATTCTCTCTTTCAAAGACCTCAGAGTCTATGTTACAGACCTGCTAAACACTGTTCTGTCCCCAATTCCCTATTTCCTCTCTCCTCATCCCTCCATCTTCCCCCCTCTCGCCCATCCCTTGCCCTCTCTAGGTGCGGGTGGGTAACTTCGAGAGGATCATAGCCAAGGTGCAGCTGGGAGGTAGTGAGCTGGCCATTGTGGTGTCCATCGTGGTGTGCTGCGTGCTGCTGCTGCTGTGCACTGTGGGTAAGTGTTTGGCCTTGTGTCGCCACCGGGGGTGTTGGATGCTTGGCTGCCTTGGCGACGGATGCTCCATGTCAGGGAGATAAAAGGATCTCCGGGGTCAGGGTCTCCCCCTGTCTACACAGCACAAAGACACCACTGTTGTGTGTGTGTGTGTGTGTGTGTGTGTGTGTGTGTGTGTGTGTGTGTGTGTGTGTGTGTGTGTGTGTGTGTTAATTCTCATGCGGTTGTATGTCTGTGTGTGTCTGTTTTTATTATGTGTGTCTGGGTGTGTGTGTGTCTCCGACAAGTGTGTGTTTTCATTTCTTTCCAGAAGTTGTGTATGTATGGAGCTTTTACAAATGGAGTATGTCCTGATTCATTACAACATGTCAACCTGTGATAACAGGATATGGCTTCAAAGACATCTATTTAATGACTCTTATGTCTTCTCTCTGTTTCTCTCCCTCATACTTTCCATCATTCCCCTTTTCTCTCTCTGTCTCTGTCTGTCTGTCTCTCTCTCTCTCTCTCTCTTTCTCTCTCTCTTTCTCTCTCGCTCTCTCTCTTTCTCTCTCAGCTCTAGTGGTGTACTGTACTAAGAGCCGGAGGGCGGAGCGCTACTGGCAGAAGACTCTGCTGCAGATGGAGGAGATGGAGTCCCAGATCAGAGATGAGATCCGCAAAGGTGCAGTACCACACACACACACACACTCACTCACTCACTCACTCACACATGCACACACACACACACACTCATACGCATGCACACACACACGCTCACACACACGCTCACACACACGCTCACACACACGCTCACATGCTCTTGTACTGAGTTGAAAAGGCAGGAGTGTGTGATCCGTAATGCTACCAGCAGGTCTCCCTAAACTCAGCCATGTTATTAGAGCTCCATTGAATTCTCTCTCATGTTCTCTGATGTTCCTGGGGCTGTGGCAGTCATGAAAGTTAGTCAGCCGGAGATTATCAAGTAAATAACTGCCGGTCTCACGGTAATTGACCGTTAATTAACATAAACACATTTAGCATCTCTTGGCTTCCACACACAGCCTACAAGCCCTGATGCAGACCTTTGGAACATTTTTTTAAAAGTCTAATAAATCCATGTAATATAGCCTACCCCTTCACAATAAATCCATGACTTATTTTAGATAGGTCTAAAGAAATATGATATGAAGGAAATGTAGTCTCAGAAGATTACATTTCAGAAGAACAGAATAGCATACTCTGAGTTGTCCTTATGTTAGGCCCTGATTTGGCTATGCCATATGGCTGTAGAACACATTAGTTCATTTAGCAGACAATATTTGCTAAGAATGTCAATCTAATATCTCCCATTGTGCAAACGTCTACCTATTCTGTCCGAGAAAGAAATATTCCAAACATAGTCTGGGACAGTTGTGGGATGCGATAGCTCCCAAATTAATACAACCACTAGCATCAAAACAACTTTCAAAACCCATCAGGCTGATGCAACAGCTCAGAACGTTTAGCTTCGCATTAGAAGCGCAGCAATGTTCAGCAGGCTATAAGCTCAAATGTTCCAAAATGCAATTATTTAGCAGGAAAACACCATTCTCAAAAGTGACTGCGAATGCAATTATTCATGTAATGCTTTATTATAAATGTGCATTTTTATGGTGAAAATGATCTTCCCCAAACTTGAAACTCACACGCCACCTATGTACAGTGAGTAAAGTATTCAGGCCCCTTGACCTTTTCCACATTTTGTTACGTTAACAGCCTTATTCTAAAATTTATTAAATAAACATTTTTTCTCATCAATCTACACACAATACCCCATAATGACAAAGTGAAATCAGGTTTTTAGATGTTTCTACAACTTGATTGGAGTCCACCTGTGGTAAATTCAATTGATTGGGCATGATTTGGAAAGGCACACACTTGTCTATATTTGGTCCCACAGTTGACAGTGCATGTCAGAGCAAAAATCTATCCGTAGAGCTCAGAGACAGGATTGTGTTGAGGCACTCCACTAATCAGGCCTTTATGGTAGAGTGGCCAGACGGAAGCCACTCCTCAGTAAAAGGCACATGACATCCCGCTTGAAGTTGTCAAAAGGCACCTAAAGGAATCTCAGACCATGAGAAACAAGATTCTCTGGTCTGATGAAACCAAGATAGAACTCTTTGACTTGAATGCCAAGCGTCACGTATGGAGGAAACCTGGCAGCATCCCTACGGTGAAGCAGGGTGGTGGCAGCATCATGCCATAAGGAGGTTTATGGAGGGACTGGGAGACTAGTCCGGATCAAGGGAAAGATGAATGGAGCAAGGTACAGAGAGATCCTTGATGAAAACCTACACAGGACCTCAGACTGGGGCCAAGGTTCACCTTCCAACAGGACAACGACCCTAAGCATACAGCCAAGACAACGCAGGAGTGGCTTTGGGACAAGTCTCTGAATGTCCTTGAGTGGCCCATCCAGAGCCTGAACCCGATCGAACATCTCTGGAGAGACCTGAAAATAGCTGTGCAGCGACGCTCCCCTTCCAACCTGGCAGAGCTTAAGAGGTTTTGCAGAGAACAATGGGATAAACTCCACAAATACAGGTGTGTCAAGCTTGTAACGTCATACCAAAGAAGGCTGAAGGCTGTAATCGCGGCCAAAGGTGCTTCAACAAAGTTCGGAGTAAAGGGTCTGAATACTTATGTAAATGTCATATTACATTTTTGATTTGCAAAAAATGCTAAAAACCTGTTTTTGCTTTGTCATTATGGGGTATTGTGTATAGATTGAAGAGTGAGCAAAACAAATGAATCAATTTTAGAATAATGCTGTAACGTAACAAAATGTGGAAAAAGTCAAGGGGTCTGAATACTTTCCGAATGCAATATATGCCAGTTAGGCTCTACATTGGTTGTTAAGCGGATTCATTTGCTTCATTTTAAGAAGATATTTTCCCAGTTTAGTTGTGATACAAACCTTATCAAGATACAAGCCTATGGGCTAGGCTACATGAGGTGTGATACAAACCTTATCAACATACAGGCCTATGGGCTAGGCTACATGAGGTGTGATACAAACCTTATCAACATACAGGCCTATGGGCTAGGCTACATGAGGTGTGATACAAACCTTATCAACATACAGGCCTATGGGCTATGCTACATGAGGTGTGATACAAACCTTATACATGAGGTGTGATACAAACCTTATCAACATACAGGCCTATGGGCTAGGCTACATGAGGTGTGATACAAACCTTATCAACATCTTATCAACATACAGGCCTATGGGCTAGGCTACATAAGGTGTGATACAAACCTTATCAACATACAGGCCTATGGGCTAGGCTACATGAGGTGTGATACAAACCTTATCAACATACAGGCCTATGGGCTAGGCTACATGAGGTGTGATACAAACCTTATCAACATACAGGCCTATGGGCTAGGCTACATGAGGTGTGATACAAACCTTATCAACATACAGGCCTATGGGCTATGCTACATGAGGTGTGATACAAACCTTATCAACATACAGGCCTATGGGCTAGGCTACATGAGGTGTGATACAAACCTTATCAACATACAGGCCTATGGGCTAGGCTACATGAGGTGTGATACAAACCTTATCAACATACAGGCCTATGGGCTAGGCTACATGAGGTGTGATACAAACCTTATCAACATACAGGCCTATGGGCTAGGCTACATGAGGTGTGATACAAACCTTATCAACATCTTATCAACATACAGGCCTATGGGCTAGGCTACATGAGGTGTGATACAAACCTTATCAACATACAGGCCTATGGGCTAGGCTACATGAGGTGTGATACAAACCTTATCAACATCTTATCAACATACAGGCCTATGGGCTAGGCTACATGAGGTGTGATACAAACCTTATCAACATCTTATCAACATACAGGCCTATGGGCTAGGCTACATGAGGTGTGATACAAACCTTATCAACATACAGGCCTATGGGCTAGGCTACATGAGGTGTGATACAAAACTTATCAACATACAGGCCTATGGGCTAGGCTACATGAGGTGTGATACAAACCTTATCAACATACAGGCCTATGGGCTAGGCTACATGAGGTGTGATACAAACCTTATCAACATACAGGCCTATGGGCTAGGCTACATGAGGTGTGATACAAACCTTATCAACATACAGGCCTATGGGCTAGGCTACATGAGGTGTGATACAAACCTTATCAACATACAGGCCTATGGGCTAGGCTACATGAGGTGTGATACAAACCTTATCAACATACAGGCCTATGGGCTAGGCTACATGAGGTGTGATACAAACCTTATCAACATCTTATCAACATACAGGCGTATGGGCTAGGCTACATAAGGTGTGATACAAACCTTATCAACATACAGGCCTATGGGCTAGGCTACATGAGGTGTGATACAAACCTTATCAACATACAGGCCTATGGGCTAGGCTACATGAGGTGTGATACAAACCTTATCAACATCTTATCAACATACAGGCCTATGGGCTAGGCTACATGAGGTGTGATACAAACCTTATCAACATACAGGCCTATGGGCTAGGCTACATGAGGTGTGATACAAACCTTATCAACATATAGGCCTATGGGCTAGGCTACATGAGGTGTGATACAAACCTTATCAACATACAGGCCTATGGGCTAGGCTACATGAGGTGTGATACAAACCTTATCAACATACAGGCCTATGGGCTAGGCTACATGAGGTGTGATACAAACCTTATCAACATACAGGCCTATGGGCTATGCTACATGAGGTGTGATACAAACCTTATCAACATCTTATCAACATACAGGCCTATGGGCTAGGCTACATGAGGTGTGATACAAACCTTATCAACATCTTATCAACATACAGGCCTATGGGCTAGGCTACATGAGGTGTGATACAAACCTTATCAACATACAGGCCTATGGGCTAGGCTACATGAGGTGTGATACAAACCTTATCAACATACAGGCCTATGGGCTGGCTACATGAGGTGTGATACAAACCTTATCAACATACAGGCCTATGGGCTAGGCTACATGAGGTGTGATACAAACCTTATCAACATACAGGCCTATGGGCTAGGCTACATGAGGTGTGATACAAACCTTATCAACATACAGGCCTATGGGCTAGGCTACATGAGGTGTGATACAAACCTTATCAACATACAGGCCTATGGGCTAGGCTACATGAGGTGTGATACAAACCTTATCAACATACAGGCCTATGGGCTAGGCTACATGAGGTGTGATACAAACCTTATCAACATCTTATCAACATACAGGCCTATGGGCTAGGCTACATGAGGTGGATGACTATGATTTAAAAAAGTTGCTAAAAAAGGGGATGCACTGTTTCTTGCCTTTCTGCACACGCTGGGCATCGTTCACAAGTGAAAATACATCATTCATAAGGGAGAGGCTAATATTGTCACCCATCAGACTATTCTTAATTTAATCTTGTCTTTACATATGGTAAATAATATGTGCGTGAAATTAGTTTTGATTTAGAATGGACCATTATCATGCACCTGTCTAGGAACAGGGGCAGGGGGGGAAATACATAAATAGCAAATGGAGGACGCTTTTCCCGTGGATAATTTTTATGGCAATCAGGTAGGCTATACTCCTGCTGTAAAGCGAAGAGATGTGAATCATATTAGGGAAGTTGAGAAATAAATATAGTCGGCTTAGCCTATTGAAAGCTCATGGGCTCTCATGAAGTGTTTGACTAGATTTTGATAACATTTGCATTGATGTCAGAGTGATTAGAGGGACAATAGAGAGCTGAGTACCAGGCAGTTAGCATGTTTGGTAGGTTACTAATGACCATCAGCAGTATCAGAGCTTGAATAAGCCTAGTTATCGTGACTAAATGGTCACATGGAATTTGACTGCAGTCATGACTCGTGACTGCCTGTGTGGCGATAATACGGTCACCGTAACAAACCAACCTGGCCAAGGCTACATGAGGGAAGACAGAAAACATGGACCATCACCTAGAGATAGGGCTTTTGTGTGTGTGTGTACATGTGATGGCAGCAGTTGAGAGGTTTATGCTTAGTAAGTGTGACTCACAAAACACACAGACTGAGTACTGATCACTCACTCACACACACACACACACACACCTACACACAAACATGGTGGTGACACATGGCTTCGGTAATGTATACCCCGAAGGGGCGAAACGGTGGGAGTGTGAGAGGGGGGAGAGGAGGGGGAGATGAAGGGAGAGGGGTGAGGAGAGGAGGGAGGAGAGGAGGGAGAGGGGAGAAGAAGGGGAGAGGAGGGGGGAACGAAGGAGGGCCAGTCTGAAGGCCACAGAATGTCTGAGCATAGATAAATAGGGATGGATAGAGAAAGAGAAATGGAGGGAGAGGGAAAAGGAGGGAGGAAGATGGCCATGAGTCAGGGATGTGTCTGTGGAGAGATGTATGGGAGGAGGGGAGGTTTGTTGGAGGACACAGACAGTTGTGTGGGTGAGACCAGGGTAAGTGTGTAAGGGGCGAGGGATGGGTTTGGGAAGGGCAGAATAGGAGGGAGGAGAGAAGGGAAGAGGGGAGAAGGGAGGGAAAGGAGGGAAATTGCAACGCTAGTTTTTAAAAATGTATGCACTCGCTACTATAAGTCCCTCTGAATAAGAATGTCTGCTAAATAACTAAAAAGTAAATGTAATGTACTAAGGTGGCAGTGGAGAGATTGACATATTGCAGGGACCATCCATCTAGATGAATGAGAAGAGTTTGGTATGTGTGGGAGTGATTAGGGACAGTTCGAAATTTGCTGGGGAGGGTGGTCCAAACTAGAGGAGGGTTGTTTAACTAGTTTTTTTGCTTTGGGGAGGGTTGTGTTTTTTTGGGCACAGGGGAGGGTAGTGCGTCTTTTCCCTGGTTTACATTCGCTCTTTTGCAGGTTTTACTATATAATTTATTCCTTCCTTGTAACATGAACGCTGGGAGTCGGGAAGCAAGTTCAGGGAGTGTATTTAATAACTAATAATAACTAATAATGAACATAGAACTAAACAAGAAACACGGGTAGCGTACAGACATTTATTTCTTTTTGTCGTTACTTTTACCTCTTTTTCTCCACAATTTTGTGGTATCCAATTGGTAGTTAATCTTGTCCCATCGCTGCAGTGAATCCTCCGAAACACGACCCGCCAAGCCGCACTGCTTCTTGACACACTACTCACTTAACCTGGGAGCCAGCCACACCAATGTGTCGGAGGAAACACCTTGCACCTGTCGACCGTGTCAGCGTGCACTGCGCCCGTACAGACGTGAACAGAAACAAGAACTCCTGGGGAAGGAACGAAAGGGAGTTACAGATACAGAGAAGATAATCAGGAAGGTGATGAAGTCCAGGTGAGTCTGATGAGGCGCTGGTGTGTGTAACGATGGTCACAGGTGTGCGTAATAATGAGCAGCCTGGTGACCTAAAGCGCCGGATGGGGAGTATCTGTGACAATCCTAGCAAATTGTCCTCATCTGCTTACATGCGCCTCCCCTATATATCAAGATGTTTTGTTACTTCCCTTATGCACTACGCTTTTCCACATGCTAACGTTTACTATACCATACCACAGTACAATATAGTCTACCAGTCTAACTGTCTATCCTGCCCTCTATACACCATTCATAGTGAATAGTGGTAGGTGGGTCATTGGTGACCGGCCGCCTTGATTCAGTCATTTGAAATTGTGTTTTTTACATTGGACAAATGTAAGAGTTACAAAATGGTACATCATACACTGCATTTGAGGCACAATGGAAAAGTAATTCTGCTTTGAAAGTTGATAAACTTGTAACCTGACTTTTGAGAAAATTACCTTTAAATGTTTTGGTACCTACTGGAGAGATCTTCTTTGTCTGCACCCATTCAGCATCATTTACACCCTCTTAAGCCTTAGCCCCACCGATCTCTTTAAGGGTTGACCCGAGCATTCTGTCCTAACAACAGCAGTCAAGAACCCAAGCTAACTGGTTAACTTTGGCTAGCTTGCTAGCTACTTCCAGACACAAATGAGAGAACAGCTCACTGACTATTTTACTTGCCCCAGCAGAGCTGGTTCGGCAATTTTTATGTTATCCAGAGGGACTGCAACTGTGCTGCTGGCAACAATTTACGCTTTTTTGCCAATGTTTACTGACACCGGACATATTCAACAGATGTTGAGCATTCGTTATTCTGCGCTCTGGCAGACTTAAACTAGAGGGCTCTGAAATCAGAGTAGATAGCCATTTACCAGCTACGTCTATCAACAGTTGTCGCAGTGACATTCTATTGAAATGGTTACTTGCATAGTGGAGTCTTTTGCAAGCTAGGTAAACAATGAACAATAATCCCAACATGAATCTGCAGGTAGCTAACCAACCAGGTTCAATGTTAGCTCAATGTTCAATGTTAGCTAGCAAAGCAAATGGCACTGAGATATGAATAATAAGATCATACATGTAATGTTAGCTAGCGAGCCAGCCAGCTAACATTAGCTAGCTGGCTAACAATACACTTTAACTTGAAATGGAAACAACTTTCTGTCAAAATTAGAAACGTGTAATATCTGAAAATGTAGCTAGCTGGACTTTCTTACCCGTATACATCATGGATGGATGCTACTCCCTGTCACCTTAGCTATCATACTCTAATTAAACTGATTTCAAAACTCGGTCCTCCAGAAAGTGGAGAGCAACACTTATGCAGTTCTACTACGCGATATATATATAAATATAATTTATAATATATAATTTTAAATCTGCGTTAGACAGGATTACCTACACATACTGACCAGTTCAAATAGACAGATGCGTGCTATATGGCAGACCAATCCGAACCCATCTCTTGGCATGTCCAACCCACTCAGCATCTCAGACAATCATGGCTAGCGGGAAGGTTGCTGGCTTTTTCTCTGGTTAAACCAACTGGGCTCGTAATTTAACAATTTTATTTTGATCTACAGTTGGCATACAAGTTTGTTATTAAGAAACATGAAAGTTCACATGTTCCAGAATGCATTTCTGCCCAAAAAAACCGCAGTAAAAAAAGTTTACGTTCAAATGCCTAGTTTCCTGAAACGAGTCACATTTGTCCAGATCTGCAATAGGCTAACTAGTAATCATATCACATATAAAAGCATTCAAATCTGCATACATTTTCAATATGAATCCACAAGAATCCATTGTGCAAGAAAGAACAGTGAAGACACGAAACACTGAGCTCAAAAAGCTCCCCTATTGATCTTGTTTAGGGACAATACAATTATCCTACCTAGACTAGCCTACAACATACAATGCAATGAATAATTGCATTATTGTTTTCAAGTGAGTACAAAATTCTACTCTAGGATCAGTGGCGATTTTAGCATGTAAATCTTGTTTTTTTATTGTGAAACAAACAAGAAATAACACCAAAAAACAGAAAACTTGAGCGTGCATAACTATTCACCCCCTCAAAGTCAATACTTTATAGAGCCACCTTTTACAGCAATTACAGCTGCAAGTCTCTTGGGGTATGTCTTTATAAGCTTGGCACATCTAGCCACTGGGATATTTTCCCAAGCAATATCTGCCCAAGCAATGGCTGTTTTTCTGGCCACTCTTCCGTAAAGCCCAGCTCTGTGGAGTGTACAGCTTTAAGTGGTCCTATGGACAGATACTCCAATCTCCACTGTGGAGCTTTGCAGCTCCTTCAGGGTTATCTTTGGTCTCTTTGTTGCCTCTCTGATTAATGCCCTCCTTGTCTGGTCCATGAGTTTTGGTGGGCGGCCCTCTCTTGGCAGACTTGTTGTGGTGCGATATTCTTTCCATTTTTTAATAATGGATTTAATGGTGCTCCCTGGGATGTTCAAAGTTTCTGATATTTTTTTACAACCCAACCCTGATCTGTACTTCTCCACAAATTTGTCCCTGACCTGTTTGGAGCGCTCCTTGGTCTTCATGGTGCCGCTTGCTTGGTGGTGCCCCTTGCTTTGTGGTGGTGCAGACTCTGGGGCCTTTCAGAACAGGTGTATATATACTGAGATCATGTGACAGATCATGTGACACTTAGATTGCCCACAGGTGGACTTTATTTAACTAATTATGTGACTTCTGAAGGTAATTGGTTGCACCAGATCTTATTTAGGGGCTTCATAACAAAGGGGGTGAATATATATGCACACTTTTCCAAAATTTTATTTCTTTTAATTTTTTAAATTTCATTTCACCAATTTGGGCTATTTGGTGTATGTCCATTACATGAAATCCAAATAAAAATACATTTAAATTACAGGTTGTAATGCAACAAAATAAGAAAAAGGCCAAAGGGGATGAATACTTTTGCAAGGCACTGTATCTAAGTCTTTACTGTGTTGTAGTGTCAACAAAATGCATATCTGCTTTCACTGGACATCAGTTTTAGAAAACTATCACAAATAAACAGCACAACACGGAAACGTTAATTATCACTTAGCAACGGCTATGGAGCAGAAAGTGGCGCTCTCTAAACCATTTATACATGGTTTTGGGCCTGTGTTCTGGGATGAGACTGAGAGTTGTCTTAGGTGTTCTAAACTGTATGTAACTTAATGTCCTGTGACCCTCTGGTGTCCTTCCAGGCTTTGCAGAGCTACAGACAGACATGACAGACCTGACCAAGGAGCTGAACCGCAGCCAGGGAATCCCCTTCCTGGAGTACAAACAGTTTGTCACACGCACCTTCTTCCCCAAGGTGAGTCAGTTAATCACACACACACCTCTTCTTCCCCAAGGTGAGTCAGTTAATCACACACACACACACACCTCTTTTTCCCCAAGGCGAGTCAGTTAATCACACACACACCTCTTCTTCCCCAAGGTGAGTCAGTTAATCACACACACACACACACACCTCTTTTTCCCCAAGGTGAGTCAGTTAATCACACACACACACCTCTTCTTCCCCAAGGTGAGTCAGTTAATCACACACACACACACCTCTTCTTCCCCCAAGGTGAGTCAGTTAATCATACACACACACCTCTTCTTCCCCCAAGGTGAGTCAGTTAATCACACACACACACCTCTTCTTCCCCCAAGGTGAGTCAGTTAATCACACACACACACACCTCTTCTTCCCCCAAGGTGAGTCAGTTAATCACACACACACACACACACACACACACACACACACACACACACACACACACACACACACACACACACACACACACACACACACACACACACACACACACACACACACACACACACACACACACACACACACACCTCTTCTTCCCAAGGTGAGTCAGTTAATCACACACACACCTCTTCTTCCCCCAAGGTGAGTCAGTTAATCACACACACACACACCTCTTCTTCCCCAAGGTGAGTCAGTTAATCACACACACACACACCTCTTCTTCCCCAAGGTGAGTCAGTTAATCACACACACACACCTCTTCTTCCCCCAAGGTGGGTATCACCTTACTACAACCATTAGAGAGAGATTTTCCATCAGAATATTTTTTTTACAGTTTACATTGAAAAGGTCTTCATGTATCCAAGTTATTACCGTCCCAAAACTTGACAACCATGGTGTGGTTTAAGTCCCTTAAGAAGAACATATATTTGTTGGAGGTCAAAATATTCTCCTCTCTGATCCATCCTGTTGGACAGGTGTAGATGTTCTGTCTATGCCTCTGTGTGTTTCCACAGACAGACAGAGATACAGACAGACATAACAGTGTGTTTTGTCATCAAACAACGGGCATTAAGTTTCCAACCACAAGCATGACGTTTCAAACCACAAGCATTACGTTTCAAACCACAAGCATGACATTTCAAACCACAAGCATGACGTTTCCAACCACAAGCATGACGTTTCCAACCACAAGCATGACGTTTCCAACCACAAGCATGACGTTTCAAACCACAAGCATGACGTTTCAAACCACAAGCATGACGTTTCAAACCACAAGCATGACGTTTCAAACCACAAGCATGACGTTTCAAACCACAAGCATGACGTTTCCAGCCACAAGCATGACGTTTCCAGCCACAAGCATGACGTTTTCAGCCACAAGCATGACGTTTCAAACCACAAGCATGACGTTTCCAGCCACAAGCATGACGTTTCCAGCCACAAGCATGACGTTTCAAACCACAAGCATGACGTTTCAAACCACAAGCATAACGTTTCAAACCACAAGCATGACGTTTCAAACCACAAGCATGACGTTTCCAGCCACAAGCATGACGTTTCCAGCCACAAGCATGACGTTTCCAACCACAAGCATGACGTTTCCAGCCACAAGCATGACGTTTCCAGCCACAAGCATGACGTTTCCAGCCACAAGCATGACGTTTCAAACCACAAGCATGACGTTTCCAGCCACAAGCATGACGTTTCCAGCCACAAGCATGACGTTTCCAGCCACAAGCATGACGTTTCCAGCCACAAGCATGACGTTTCCAGCCACAAGCATGACGTTTCCAGCCACAAGCATGACGTTTCCAGCCACAAGCATGACGTTTCCAGCCACAAGCATGACGTTTCCAGCCACAAGCATGACGTTTCCAGCCACAAGCATGAAGTTTCCAGCCACAAGAATGACGTTTCCAACCACAAGCATGACATTTCCAGCCACAAGCATGATGTTTCAAACCACAAGCATGACGTTTCCAGCCACAAGCATGACGTTTCCAACCACAAGCATGACGTTTCCAGCCACAAGCATGACGTTTCCAGCCAGGTCACCCGTGATACAAGTCCGTATTCGGCGTTCATCCATGTCTGAGGACGTTGGGAGTTGAAGTGGAGACCAGCCACTAGGGGCAACAGTGAGCACTGTTACCTTCAAGTGGATTTAGGTTTTGCTAGGGTGTTGTGGGTGGCGATGGCGGATGAGCATAAGCACCTGCCTCTGATTCCAAAGGTTGCAAGTTCAAATCAAGTTCAAATCCAACTTTAACCCTTACCTTAAGCATTCAGCATTGATGCCTTAACTTAAACATTTGGAGGAGCTAATGGCTAAACCTAACCTTAAACTCTTCGAAATGTGTAATTTGACGTTTGCAACGACTTAGAAATTGGACTTTCGAGAAACATGGATGAATGTCTAATTCTGATGTGAGAGTGTGAGAGCTAGTTGGAAGTTTCAAGGACAAGGAACAATGCTGGGCACTCGCACAAAAAAACATACCCTACACAGAGCTACACACACACTGGCACACACTTGTGAACCCACCCACACACTTTCGTTCGCATGCACATTCTTTAGTACAACCATCCGTATTCAAACACAGCAATGCACATACAGTATCAGCACAGACTCTTGCAAACACCCACACAGTCTATTGTATGCACACACACACGTTCACAGATAGAACTGCATAAGTTTGTCGAGGTGGACAGTGTGTTTTTTAGATGTGAAGGAAAGAGCTGGTATACTGTTGAAAAGCTGCTATGATGGAACATAGTAACTTATGTTGTTACTTCACTAGTCACACACACACACAAACACACACACACACACTCACACATACACTGATGCAGGATAAACACTTGCGTCGTTACCTCAGTAGGTTACTGTCTCCACAGGTTTACAGAGACCAAAAACATACATCAACACAATACTGTTCAATCAACTGCCACAAGACAAGGGCAAACCACAGTCTCAACCCTCTATCCCATTGACACACACTGAAACACACACATGCACACACTCACCTTGCTGAGTCTGTGTATGTGTGCGTGGGACAGCTCATTTAATTATTTGACTCTGTTGGCTCTGACCCTGAGAGCAATGGTCGATGTGTCCGGCCCTTTCTCTGTTTGTCTCTAAATACGTCTCGCGATGTAATGGTTCTGTCTCTCTGTATGTTTACCTCAGATGTGTTCGGACTATGAGAGGAGTCTGGTCCAGCCCGTCTATGAGAACGACGCCCTCGGTCCACGAGCACTCCCTGAGACACACCCCCTTCTGCAAGACTGGCAGGTATAGAGTTAACCCCCTGAAGTGTTCAATATCCATTCTGCTCTCCTCTACCTGGAGCGCCTCCATTCTATTCCTCTACTTCCTCGTTCCTTTGATTCACAACTGGGTCACACTGAAGATGATTAAGTCTCCACGGTGAGGCTGTTGATTAGGAGTAACTGTAGAAGGAAAGCACAACCATGTGTATGTGCTTGCGTGCGTGCCTTAATGAGTGTGTGTGTGCATGGGTGGGTGTGTGCGTGCGTGTGTGTGTCTAACTGTGCAGACGTGTGTATGCATTGCATTCTAATGCCCATTCACCAGCTGCCAGTCCTTATGATTCAGAGAGTTTTTACGTTGTCAAACACTATCCCAGCCCACCCAAACACTGGCAGGTTGTTGACACACTTCCCACCGTCTCCATGATGATGATGGCACAGCACTCAGTCTACCATAACCATTCCGACGTGTGTGTGTGTGTGTGTGTGTGTGTGTGTGTGTGTGTGTGTGTGTGTGTGTGTGTGTGTGTGTGTGTGTGTGTGTGTGTGTGTGTGTGTGTGTGTGTGTGTGTGTGTGAGCTCTACTATTGCAACAATGCATGGTTTTGGGTCGACAGCCAGGGGAGCCTGTCTAGAGGTGAAAAGGGGTTTCAGATCCTCATTATTTTCCCGTGAAGTGTTTTCCAGGTCACGGCGTCCAAATCTCACAGGCGGCCATTTATCTTAATGGACAGCCCTGCTCTCCTTCTGTCACTGTGGAAACAGGAGCATATGGCTGCAGTCCAGAGGGAAGACTTCATCAGAGCACTGCTTAGGTGCACCGTTAGACAGGATACATCCGCATTAACTAGGCTAGGAGTGTTTAGAAGACAGTACTAGAAAGCACCTGGGGACAGTGATGATGTTATGAGAAAGCCGGTGGAAAGCGATAATGAGTTTTAGTGGTCATACTCTGGTATGAGGTGGATTTGGATTAGAGAGGAGTCTGATTGAACAGCTCCTGGTTTCCCTATAACGTGTTTTAACCATGCATCTTTCCTGCAACTGCCAAAAATGTAACATACGTTTCCCAAAACACCATGCAGAGATAACGTTCGCTAAGTGCGTTGTTGAGGCATGTGTTGATACTGATAGGATCGAAAGATAGGCAACGCTGCTGTTTTAATCAATTGCAAGGACATTGGCAACTTTGTATTTGTAGTCAACTTTGTTCGGAAGTTATCGGTGGTTCCAAAGAGGCGGATAAACAATGCGGAAATCTTCTGTGTATAAAGTGCCGTGGGAGGGCAAAAAAGCATCTATCGATGTACTTAGCTGTTCGAGTGGCAGGTGTTAGATTATGAGGGTTTTCAAGGGAAACATTAATAACGATGGTTTTGGGAAACAGCTTGGAGATGTAACGATGCGCCTACAAAGTTTCTAACGAACGATGACTTAGCCTTAAGATGCTTTTGGTAAACTGGGCCCTGATTGGTTCAATACACATAACTCTCTCTTTTCTCTATCCTTTCCAACTGTCTCTGTCTCTGTCTCTGTCTCTGTCTCTGTCTCTGTCTCTGTCTCTGTCTCTGTCTCTGTCTCTGTCTCTGTCTCTGTCTCTGTCTCTGTCTCTGTCTCTGTCTCTGTCTCTGTCTCTGTCTCTCTCTCTCTCTCTCTCTCACTCTCACTCTCTCTCTCTCTCTCTCTCTTTCTCTCTCTCCAGCCCTCTAACACAGCCAAGCCTAACATGGAGGAGGGAATCACTCTCTTCTCAACTCTTCTCAACAACAAGCACTTCCTGGTTACCTTTGTCCATGCACTGGAGCAACAGAAGGACTTTGCAATACGCGACAGGTAACCATGAAAACCATGACACCAATTTGTACTTCAAACCCAAAGTACCGTGACTGACTACTATACAACTGATTATGGTTTTGACTAGAAAGGATGCAGGAACCTTTCGGGTTACTGGCCCAACGCTCCTACACGCCAGGCTACCTGCCGCCTGTTTGCCAGCTTCATACAACAACACCTCAGCATATAGTGTATCAGTCTAAAAATAGACAGTTGTTCTGGAGGTTCCTCATATTGATTCTGGAGGCCAGACCCTTTCACTGTTTCCTCTCCAGGCTCAGTACCACAGCAGTGGTGTGTCTTTAATGTTTCCCCTGCCTGGTCTCCTGGGGCGGCAGGTAGCCTAGTGGTTAGAGTGTCGGACTAGTAACTGAAAGGTTGCTAGATTAAATCCTCGAGCTGACAATGTAAAAATCTGCCGTTCTGCCCCTGAACAAGGCAGTTCCTAGGCCGTCATTGAAAAAAATTATTGGTTCTTAACTGACTTGCCTAGTTAAAAAAAAATTTAAATTAGTGGTTCTTTGTTATGGGAATCTCCCAACTACCTTTACTGTTTCACCCCCTCCATCCTCTGGGACATCTCAGAACATACACGTAACTCAATGTATTCTCAGGTGTGGGGACTAAATCATGTTGTGTGAATCGTATATGTCTCTTTACTCTGTGCTCACACACATGTTTTTCTGTGTGTCCCCAGGTGTAGCCTGGCATCCCTGCTCACTATCGCCCTCCATGGTAAGCTGGAGTACTACACCAGCATTATGAAGGATCTGCTGGTGGATCTGATCGATGCCTCGGCCGCCAAGAACCCCAAGCTGATGCTGCGACGGACAGAGTCTGTGGTGGAGAAGATGCTCACCAACTGGATGTCCATCTGCATGTACAGCTACCTCAAGGTGAGGGAGGCAGGGAGGAAGTTGTGAAAAGAGAAGGAGTGAGACAATAGAACGTAACGTAATGACAATAGAACGAGACTCCCGTCAAATGTTTTTGTATCCAGTCACGAGTATTCCCTGTCCAGTTGGTTACAGTCTGGGCCTTTTACTGACAAACAGTCTCAATGTTAATGTTATGTTATCAACTTGTTACTGTGTTTTCTGCAGGAGACCGTGGGCGAGCCCTTCTTCCTGCTACTGTGTGCCATCAAGCAGCAGATCAACAAGGGTTCTATAGACGCCATCACAGGGAAGGCCCGGTACACACTGAACGAGGAGTGGCTGCTCAGAGAGAACGTTGAGGCCAAGCCACAGGTCAGTCACCACACAACAACGCACGTCATATACTGCCCACTGATTGGTTCACCTCTTGCTATGTGCATATATCATATGTCCATCCTACGATAGAGTTTACAATATCTCAACTATGTGTAGCTTAATCACTCAACGGGAATAATGAACCAGCTTAATCAATCAACAGGAATAATGAACCAGCTTAATCACTCAACAGGAATAATGAACCAGCTTAATCACTCAACGGGAATAATGAACCAGCTTAATCAATCAACAGGAATAATCAAACATCTGAAGTAAAAGAAGTTGACATTGTGACATTCACTGCCTCCCTCTCTCTGTGTGTCCAGAACATCAACGTGTCGTTCCAGGGATGTGGTATGGACTCTCTGGCCGTGAAGGTTGTGAACACAGACACCATCTGTCAGGTGAAGGAGAAGATTCTAGAGGCCTTCTATAAGAACCTGCCCTTCTCCCAGTGGCCCCGGGCAGAGGACGTAGACCTGGGTGAGAAAAGTCACTTTCATTTCACCTTCAACTCCCCAGTTGTGGAAGTAATGCCATGCAAAGGAGCTATTTGACCAATTATTACTTCGTAGCTTAACTAACATCAAATCAAATGAAATTGTATTCCTCACATACACAGTTTACAGCAGGTATAAAAGGTGCAGCGAAATACTTGTGTGCTAGCTCCCTCAACATTGCAGTACAATATCAATAACAAGTAAACTGATGTGTACACAATAGGATATACAGTATAGATAATGAACAATAGGGCATACAGTATAGATAATGAACAATAGGGTATACAGTATAGATAATGAACAATAGGATATACAGTATAGATAATGAACAATAGGATATACAGTATAGATAATGAACAATAGGATATACAGTATAGATAATGAACAATAGGGCATACAGTATAGATAATGAACAATAGGATATACAGTATAGATAATGAACAATAGGATATACAGTATAGATAATGAACAATAGGATATACAGTATAGATAATGAACAATAGGGCATACAGTATAGATAATGAACAATAGGATATACAGTATAGATAATGAACAATAGGATACACAGTATATATAATGAACAATAGGATATACAGTATAGATAATGAACAATAGGATATACAGTATAGATAATGAACAATATGATATACAGTATAGATAATGAACAATAGGATATACAGTATAGATAATGAACAATAGGATATACAGTATATATAATGAACAATAGGATATACAGTATATATAATGAACAATAGGATATACAGTATATATAATGAACAATAGGATATACAGTATATATAATGAACAATAGGATATACAGTATATATAATGAACAATAGGATATACAGTATATATAATGAACAATAGGATATACAGTATATATAATGAACAATAGGATATACAGTATATATAATGAACAATAGGATATACAGTATATATAATGAACAATAGGATATACAGTATATATAATGAACAATAGGATATACAGTATATATAATGAACAATAGGATATACAGTATATATAATGAACAATAGGATATACAGTATATATAATGAACAATAGGATATACAGTATATATAATGAACAATAGGATATACAGTATATATAATGAACAATAGGATATACAGTATATATAATGAACAATAGGATATACAGTATAGATAATGAACAATAGGATATACAGTATATATAATGAACAATAGGATATACAGTATAGATAATGAACAATAGGATATACAGTATAGATAATGAACAATAGGGCATACAGTATAGATAATGAACAATAGGATATACAGTATAGATAATGAACAATAGGGCATACAGTATAGATAATGAACAATAGGATATACAGTATAGATAATGAACAATAGGATATACAGTATAGATAATGAACAATAGGATATACAGTATAGATAATGAACAATAGGATATACAGTATAGATAATGAACAATAGGATATACAGTATAGATAATGAACAATAGGATATACAGTATAGATAATGAACAATAGGGCATACAGTATAGATAATGAACAATAGGATATACAGTATAGATAATGAACAATAGGATATACAGTATAGATAATGAACAATAGGATATACAGTATAGATAATGAACAACAGGATATACAGTATAGATAATGAACAATAGGATATACAGTATAGATAATGAACAATAGGATATACAGTATAGATAATGAACAACAGGATATACAGTATAGATAATGAACAATAGGGTATACATTATAGATAATGAACAATAGGATATACAGTATAGATAATGAACAATAGGATATACAGTATATATAATGAACAATAGGATATACAGTATAGATAATGAACAATAGGGTATACAGTATAGATAATGAACAATAGGATATACAGTATAGATAATGAACAATAGGATATACAGTATATATAATGAACAATAGGATATACAGTATAGATAATGAACAATAGGGTATACAGTATAGATAATGAACAATAGGATATACAGTATAGATAATGAACAATAGGATATACAGTATAGATAATGAACAATAGGATATACAGTATAGATAATGAACAATAGGATATACAGTATAGATAATGAACAATAGGGCATACAGTATAGATAATGAACAATAGGATATACAGTATATATAATGAACAATAGGATATAGAGTATAGATAATGAACAATAGGATATACAGTATAGATAATGAACAATAGGATATACAGTATATATAATGAACAATAGGGTATACAGTATAGATAATGAACAATAGGATATACAGTATAGATAATGAACAATAGGATATACAGTATAGATAATGAACAATAGGATATACAGTATAGATAATGAACAATAGGATATACAGTATAGATAATGAACAATAGGGCATACAGTATAGATAATGAACAATAGGATATACAGTATAGATAATGAACAATAGGATATACAGTATAGATAATGAACAATAGGATATACAGTATAGATAATGAACAATAGGATATACAGTATAGATAATGAACAATAGGGCATACAGTATAGATAATGAACAATAGGATATACAGTATAGATAATGAACAATAGGATATACAGTATATATAATGAATAATAGGATATACAGTATAGATAATGAACAATAGGATATACAGTATAGATAATGAACAATAGGATACACAGTATAGATAATGAACAATAGGATACACAGTATAGATAATGAACAATAGGATATACAGTATAGATAATGAACAATAGGATATACAGTATAGATAATGAACAATAGGATATACAGTATAGATAATGAACAATAGGATATACAGTATAGATAATGAATAATAGGATATACAGTATAGATAATGAACAATAGGATATACAGTATAGATAATGAACAATAGGATATACAGTATATATAATGAATAATAGGATATACAGTATATATAATGAACAATAGGATATACAGTATAGATAATGAACAATAGGATATACAGTATAGATAATGAACAATAGGATATACAGTATAGATAATGAACAATAGGATATACAGTATAGATAATGAACAATAGGATATACAGTATAGATAATGAATAATAGGATATACAGTATAGATAATGAACAATAGGATATACAGTATAGATAATGAACAATAGGATATACAGTATAGATAATGAACAATAGGATATACAGTATAGATAATGAACAATAGGATATACAGTATAGATAATGAACAATAGGATATACAGTATAGATAATGAACAATATGATATACAGTATAGATAATGAACAATATGGCATACAGTATAGATAATGAACAATATGATATACAGTATAGATAATGAACAATAGGATATACAGTATATATAATGAATAATAGGATATACAGTATAGATAATGAACAATAGGATATACAGTATAGATAATGAACAATAGGATATACAGTATAGATAATGAACAATAGGATACACAGTATAGATAATGAACAATAGGATATACAGTATAGATAATGAACAATAGGATATACAGTATAGATAATGAACAATAGGATATACAGTATAGATAATGAACAATAGGATATACAGTATAGATAATGAATAATAGGATATACAGTATAGATAATGAACAATAGGATATACAGTATAGATAATGAACAATAGGATATACAGTATATATAATGAATAATAGGATATACAGTATATATAATGAACAATGGGATATACAGTATAGATAATGAACAATAGGATATACAGTATAGATAATGAACAATAGGATATACAGTATAGATAATGAACAATAGGATATACAGTATAGATAATGAACAATATGATATACAGTATAGATAATGAATAATAGGATATACAGTATAGATAATGAACAATAGGATATACAGTATAGATAATGAACAATAGGATATACAGTATATATAATGAATAATAGGATATACAGTATATATAATGAACAATAGGATATACAGTATAGATAATGAACAATAGGATATACAGTATAGATAATGAACAATAGGGCATACAGTATAGATAATGAACAATAGGATATACAGTATAGATAATGAACAATAGGGCATACAGTATAGATAATGAACAATAGGGCATACAGTATAGATAATGAACAATAGGGTATACAGTATAGATAATGAACAATAGGGCATACAGTATAGATAATGAACAATAGGATATACAGTATAGATAATGAACAATAGGATATACAGTATAGATAATGAACAATAGGATATACAGTATAGATAATGAACAATAGGATATACAGTATAGATAATGAACAATAGGATATACAGTATAGATAATGAACAATAGGATATACAGTATAGATAATGAACAATAGGATATACAGTATAGATAATGAACAATAGGATATACAGTATAGATAATGAACAATAGGATATACAGTATAGATAATGAACAATAGGATATACAGTATAGATAATGAACAATAGGGCATACAGTATAGATAATGAACAATAGGATATACAGTATATATAATGAACAATAGGGCATACAGTATAGATAATGAACAATAGGATATACAGTATAGATAATGAACAATAGGATATACAGTATAGATAATGAACAATAGGGCATACAGTATAGATAATGAACAATAGGATATACAGTATAGATAATGAACAATAGGGTATACAGTATAGATAATGAACAATAGGATATACAGTATAGATAATGAACAATAGGGCATACAGTATAGATAATGAACAATAGGATATACAGTATAGATAATGAACAATAGGGCATACAGTATAGATAATGAACAATAGGATATACAGTATAGATAATGAACAATAGGGCATACAGTATAGATAATGAACAATAGGATATACAGTATAGATAATGAACAATAGGGTATACAGTATAGATAATGAACAATAGGATATACAGTATAGATAATGAACAATAGGATATACAGTATAGATAATGAACAATAGGATATACAGTATAGATAATGAACAATATGATATACAGTATAGATAATGAACAATATGGCATACAGTATAGATAATGAACAATAGGGCATACAGTATAGATAATGAACAATAGGGCATACAGTATATATAATGAACAATAGGGCATACAGTATAGATAATGAACAATAGGGCATACAGTATAGATAATGAACAATAGGGCATACAGTATAGATAATGAACAATAGGATATACAGTATAGATAATGAACAATATGATATACAGTATAGATAATGAACAATAGGATATAGAGTATAGATAATGAACAATATGATATACAGTATAGATAATGAACAATAGGGTATACAGTATAGATAATGAACAATAGGATATACAGTATAGATCATGAACAATAGGATATACAGTATAGATCATGAACAATAGGATATAGAGTATAGATAATGAACAATAGGGTATACAGTATAGATAATGAACAATAGGGTATAGAGTATATATAATGAACAATAGGATATACAGTATAGATAATGAACAATAGGATATACAGTATAGATCATGAACAATAGGATATAGAGTATAGATAATGAACAATAGGGTATACAGTATAGATAATGAACAATAGGGTATACAGTATAGATAATGAACAATAGGGTTTACAGTATAGATGGGGTGGTTGGAATTGTGGAGAGTCGGTGCATCGGTGCGTGAAAATAGTCTCTAATGGTGAAAATAGTCTCTAATGTGCAGATTCTCTCTGAGGTGAAAATAGTCTCTAAAGTGCAGATTGTCTCTGAGGTGAAAATAGTCTCTAATGTGCAGATTGTCTCTGAGGTGAAAATAGTCTCTAATGTGCAGATTGTTTCTGAGGTGAAAATAGTCTCTAAGGTGCAGATTGTCTCTGAGGTGAAAATAGTCTCTAAGGTGCAGATTGTCTCTGAGGTGAAAATAGTCTCTAAAGTGCAGATTGTTTCTGAGGTGAAAATAGTCTCTAATGTGCAGATTGTCTCTGAGGTGAAAATAGTCTCTAATGTGCAGATTGTCTCTGAGGTGAAAATAGTCTCTAATGTGCAGATTGTCTCTGAGGTGAAAATAGTCTCTAATGTGCAGATTGTTTCTGAGGTGAAAATAGTCTCTAAGGTGCAGATTGTCTCTGAGGTGAAAATAGTCTCTAAGGTGCAGATTGTCTCTGAGGTGAAAATAGTCTCTAAAGTGCAGATTGTTTCTGAGGTGAAAATAGTCTCTAATGTGCAGATTGTCTCTGAGGTGAAAATAGTCTCTAATTTGCAGATTGTCTCTGAGGTGAAAATAGTCTCTAAGGTGCAGGGCAACAGATAGGGTTAGCTGATGGCCTGGTGGTAGAAGCTGTCTCAGAGCCTGTTGGTCCAAGACCTGATGCTCTGATAACATTTTCCAGATGGTAACAGAGTGAACGGTTCATGGCTCGGGTGACTCTAGTCCTTGACATGAAACTAGTACAGTACAGTAGAAAGCTAAATGCATTTAAACATTCATTACATGTATTTGCCTCCCCCTCCTCCTCTCCTGCAGAGTGGTTTGCTTCTGGTAGTAACAGCAGGATCCTTCAGGACCTGGATAACACTTCTGTGATGGAGGATGGCAGGAAGAAACTCAACACAGTCACACATTACCAGGCAAGGATCTGCTCCCATCATACACAGCCCGTGTGTGTGTGTGTGTGTGTGTATGTGTGTGTGTGTGTGTGTGTGTGTGTGTGTGTGTGTGTGTGTGTGTGTGTGTGTGTGTGTGTGTGTGTGTGTGTGTGTGTGTGTGTGTGTGTGTGTGTGTGTGTGTGTGTGTGTGTGTGTGTGTGTGTGTGTGTGTGTGTGTGTGTGCGTGTATGCGTGCGTGCGTGCGTGCGAAAGAGAGGTGAAGTCACTGTAAATGTTGACATCTTGACTGCTCAATGGGTGCCACATTAATTTTATGTGTGGGTGACTGTGTGTGTGTTAGTCTATGTGCAGTTTGTCTGTCTGATCATACACATGCAATGTGTCATTGTCTGTGAGTATCTGTGTCTTTGCACTTTCTATTGTCTTGGTATGTTTGGTATGTGTCAGAGTATTTCGGTGTGTATGTGTGTGTGTAAACAGCTGGGCAGTGACCCCTAACATTTGCCCTGTTACCTGTGCTGTTAAGTGCTTTGCTTAGTCAGTGCTGGGAAGGCAGCGAGGCACAGCATGTACTAACAGTTTCAGTTCACTGGCAATGCTGTTCAATCCATTTCACTGTGTTGACTTTACTGAGCCCCCCCGCCCCAAAACACACACGCACAAACTCTCTCTCTCACACACACACACACACACACACACACACACACACACACACACACACACACACACCCCGAGGCAGCGGTTAATGATCCAGTTCTTGTGCCCCATGTCTCTCACCCCTGACCCTGTGACCTCTAACCCCACCTCCAGATTCCAGAGGGGGCGTCATTCGCCATGAGCATGAAAGACAAGAGAGACAACACCCTGGGGAGAGGTAGGTCTCAAACACACACACACACACACACACTCTGTCACCTTGTCACACACCCCTACATGCTTAAAAAAACATATACACATACTTTATTAAGGTAAAACCGCATACACTCATCTCATCTTGAGCACATTAGACACATATATATATATACACACACACACCAAACCACAGACATACACTCATCTCATCTTGAGCACATTAGACACATATATATATATACACACACACACCAAACCACAGACATACACTCATCTCATCTTGAGCACATTAGACACATATATATATATACACACACACACCAAACCACAGACATACACTCATCTCATCTTGAGCACATTAGACACATATATATATATATACACACACACACCAAACCACAGACATACACTCATCTCATCTTGAGCACATTAGACACATATATATATATATACACACACACACCAAACCACAGACATACACTCATCTCATCTTGAGCACATTAGACACATATATATATATATACACACACACACCAAACCACAGACATACATTCATTTCAAACCACAAACATGCTGTATCCACATAAACACACTAACTTAATCATACACACAAGCATGCACACACACACACACACACTGATACACAGGCACACACACACACACACAGTGGATTTAGACTTTTCAACAGCATGGTTTATATCAGTATCCATAAGCATGAACAGTTGACTCCTCTGCTGGGCCGTCAACGTTCCGGTTCAGTTTGGGAGGGTCTGCTAAACTCATCCAGAACAGGACTTCGGTTCTGACAGACTGCTCTGTCCATCCCAATGATTAGGGCCTCTCCTCTAATTCATACTGGGCCAGAGACAGGCTAAAGTGGTCCAAACTGGGCCAGCAGCTCAAAGGCCAGGCCTAATGGATTTGTAGTACACCTTGACTAATGTAAAACACCTTTCCCCCTCTCTGTGATTAGCTAAAACCGGCCTGTCCTGCCAATACTAGGCCTGGAGTAATGAGAGCACAGCCACTATTGGGCTGTGTTTGTGTGTGCTCACACGTGCGTGTGTGTAAACCAGGGAGAGAGTGAACCTCTGGTCTGACGATGTGTGAGCATTATAAACTCATTTCACTGGCTCCAGCACCAATCACAGACTCTGTCTGCCTCTCTCTGTTTCTTTTCAGCTTTTCTCTCTCATTCTTTCACTCATAATCTTTTTTTTTTCATCGCTCTCTAATTACACTCTCTCTTTGATTTCCATAAACCTCTGTCTCTTCATGAGTGCTTCCTTTTTTTCTGTCTATTACTTGTCTCCCCTCCGGTCTTCTTTCATTCTCTCTCTCACTCTCTCCTTCTCTCATTGTTTTGTTCTGTTTTTTTCTCTCCCTCTGCAGCCAAAGACTTGGACACAGAGAAATATGTCCATTTGGTAAGTAACACACACACACACACACACACACACACACACACACACACACACACACACACACACACACACACACACACACACACACACACACACACACACACACACGCACATACACACACACGGACAGAGAGCTTTCTCATTCACCTCTATTAACCCCATTCAGTCTGTCATCAGTCCCATTGGTCTCAGAGAGAACTCAGTTTAACGCAGACAGACACAGGGATCGCCTGAGCAATAAATCACTAACTACACAATTTCATAAGAGTGTGTGTGAGCACTTTCATGACAGCACTAATACCACATAAGCCATTGAAAAAATGGCTCAGATATGCTAACTTTCAGTTCGATAAAATGAGTTCTCTGGCATACATATCACTGAGAGAATAGCTTTAGTCATTTCTTGAGCAGTTATTTGTTGATGTAGCACATATTATGGTGTGCTGGCCTGGACTGGCTCAGTAGAGTGAAACCAACAGTGTCCTTTCTTTCTCCTCCACCTCCACACCCCTGTCCTGTAGGAGCATGTTAGACACCTCATACTGGTTTACTGTACAGCAATCAGAGAAACTTCCAAAATGTTGCAATGTCCCTTGCAGCATTTCATAAAGTGACATCATGCTAGTCAGACCTCATAAATCCCCACTGTCGTTCCTGGGTTGTGTTCAGTACTTAGAAGTGAGTGAAAACATTTTGAAATGGTAAAAGTATTAACTGAAACTCTCATACAAGAACACTTGTTTTCATTTAATCTCCCTGTCAAATGTTAGTCACACCTCCGTAGTAGATTCCTATTTAGATTTAGGTTATATCCCCACCATGCTGATTGGATGTTTTTGTACCCTGACCTCTAACCTCTGCCCCCGCCCTTCCAGGTCTTGCCTCATGATGAGCCGTTTGAGAATAAGAAGTCCCACAGACAGAGTCATCGTAAGAAGGTCCTCCCTGAGATCTACCTAACCCGCCTCCTCTCCACCAAGGTAAGCACACAACCCACAGTGTGGCAGCCATCTTGAATGAGCCACAGTGTACAACCAGAACAGTGACAGAAAGCCGTGCCAGCCTTTCCTGGATGCCCATCTGTTACTGCTTCAGCTAGCCAACTGCTTATCATGTTAATTATGAGCATACTTAGAGAGATGGAGACCCACACAGATCCAAAATGGAGGCTTAAATGCAAAAATACAAGTTATTTACAAGATCATCATCATGATTCCCAAACTAGTACGATTGTGATCCTTAACAGTTTGGCATGACAGTCGCAACTCAAGTAGTTGGCTAAAGCAGAGGCATCATTCCATCATCGTTGGCAATCAATCCATCATCAGTTCTATTTACAGTGACATGGGGCGGCAGGTAGCCTAGTGGTTAGAGCGTTAGACTTGTAACTGAAGGTTGCAAGATCGAATCCCTGAGCTGACAAGGTGGGGGAAAGAAATTGTTCTTAACTGACTTGCCTAGTTAAATAAAGGTAAAAAACAATCCCAGAATTCCAAACAATCCAATTCTGGTTCCATGTCTGATCCCATGGTTTCGTAGGGAACACTGCAGAAGTTCCTCGATGACTTGTTCCAGGCCATCCTCAGTATTCCTGCAGAGCGTCCGCCGCTGGCAATCAAATACTTCTTTGACTTCCTGGAGGAGCAGGCGGACAAGAGGGGCATCACCGACCCCGACACCCTGCACATCTGGAAGACCAACTGGTAGGTTGGGGAATGAGATGCATCTACTCATCAATGAAGCAGTACAGTATCCATAATGCAAGATGTTCATGAAGCTCACATAATGTTGTCTCATCTCTATAGTTTACCTCTGCGTTTCTGGGTGAACATCCTGAAGAACCCTCAGTTTGTGTTTGACATTGAAAAGACGGACCACATGGACGCCTGTCTGTCTGTCATTGCCCAGGCTTTCATAGATGCCTGCTCCGTTTCAGACCTGCAGCTGGGCAAGGTGAGACACACACATTACACATGTATAAACAATTACTGTTAAGTGATGATCGCACTCAACGCATTCACATGGTTACAAAGACACACTGTATTGCACATGAGACACACACACATTACAATCATTGTGGAAAACTCAGATGTGAAATGACAATGTTGAATAGTGAACCATCATATTTTTGTAAAAAATATCTAATAATGAAAGAGAAGGATTGCTGTTTTGAATATGGGAAAGGTGGAAAAATGATTGTTATCCATCAATAATGATAAGCCACCAGGTATAGACAACCATGATGGGACACTATTGAGAATCATAGCAGACTGTATTGCCACCCCTATTTCCTATATCTTAAACCAAAGCCTAAAAAACGTGGACGGAAGCTAAAGTCATTCCACTGCCTAAAAATAGTAAAGCACCCTTTGCTGCTTCTAGCAGCCACCCAATCAGTTTGCTGCCTTTTCTTAGTAAACTGATAGCATTGTATTTGGTTAAACACAATTCTCTCTATTTTTCAGAGAACAAGTTAACAACTAACTTTCAGCATGCATATAGAGCAGGGTACTAAACTTGTATTGCACTGAATCAGATGAGATGACTGGCTAAAATAAATGGATAATAAGATCATAGTTGGAGCTGTATTGTTAGATTTCAGTGCAGACTTTGTTGGGGCTCCCAAGTGGCCAGCGGTCCAAGGCACTGTATCTCAGTGCTCAAGGCGTCACTACAGACCCTGGTTCGATACCAGGCTGTATCACAACCAGATGTGATTGGGAGTCCCATAGGGCGACGCACAATTGGCCTAGCGTCGTTCGGGTCAGGGTTTGGCCGGGATAGGCCGTCATTGTTAATAAGAATTTGTTCTTAACTGACTTGCATACAGTGGGGAGAACAAGTATTTGACACACTGCCGATTTTGCAGGTTTCCCTACTTACAACGCATGTAGAAGTCTGTAATTTCTATCATAGGTACACTTCAACTGTGAGAGACGGAATCTAAAACAAAAATCCAGAAAATCACATTGATTTTAAGTAATTAATATGCATTTTATTGCATGACATAAGTATTTGAGACATCAGAAAAGCAGAACTTAATATTTGTTTGCAATTACAGAGATCATACATTTCCTGTAGTTCTTGACCAGGTTTGCACATACAGCAGCAGGGATTTTGGCCCAGTCCTCCATACAGACCTTCTCCAGATCCTTCAGGTTTCAGGGCTGTCGCTGGGCAATACGGACTTTCAGCTCCCTCCAAAGATTTTCTATTGGGTTCAGGTCTGGAGACTGGCTAGGCCACTGCAGGACCTTGAGATGCTTCTTACGGAGCCACTCCTTAGTTGCCCTGGCTGTGTGTTTCGGGTCGTTGTCATGCTGGAAGACCCAGCCACGACCCTTCTTCAATGCTCTTACTGAGGGAAGGAGGTTGTTGGCCAAGATCTCGCGATACATGGCCCCATCCATCCTCCCCTCAATACGGTGCAGTCGTCCTGTCCCCTTTGCAGAAAAGCATCCCCAAGGAATGATGTTTCCACCTTCATGCTTCATGGTTGGGATTGTGTTCTTGGGGTTGTACTCATCCTTCTTCTTCCCCCAAACACGGCGAGTGGAGTTTTGACCAAAAAGCTCTATTTTTGTCTCATCAGACCACATGACCTTCTCCCATTCCTCCTCTGGATCATCCAGATGGTCATTGGCAAACTTCAGATGGGCCTGGACATGCGCTGGCTTGAGCAGGGGGACCTTACGTGCGCTGCAGGATTTTAATCCATGACGGCGTAGTGGTTTTTCTTTGAGACTGTTGTCCCAGCTCTCTTCAGGTCATTGACCAGGTCCTGCCGTGTAGTTCTGGGCTGATCCCTCACCTTCCTTATGATCATTGATGCCCCACGAGTTGAGATCTTGCATGGAGCCCCAGACCGAGGGTGATTGACCGTCATCTTGAACTTCTTCCATTTTCTAATAATTGCGCCAACAGTTGTTGCCTTCTCACCAAGCTGCTTGCCTATTGTCCTGTAGCCCATCCCAGCCTTGTGCAGGTATACAATTTTATCCCTGATGTCCATACACTGCTCTCTGGTCTTGGCCATTGTGTAGAGGTTGGAGTCTGTTTGATTGAGTGTGTGGACAGGTGTCTTTTATACAGGTAACGAGTTCAAACAGGTGCAGTTAGTACAGGTAATGAGTGGAGAACAGGAGGGCCTCTTAAAGAAAAACTAACAGGTCTGTGAGAGCTGGAATTCTTACTGGTTGGTAGGTGATCAAATACTTATGTCATGCAATAAAATGCTAATTAATTACTTGAAAATCATACAATGTGATTTTCTGGATTTTTGTTTTAGATTCTGTCTCTCACAGTTGAAGTGTACCTATGATAAAAAATGACAGACCTCTACATGCTTTGTAAATAGGGAAAACCTGCAAAATCAGCAGTGTATCAAATACTTGTTCTCCCCACTGTAGTTAAATTAACATAAAATAAAATGTTTAAATGTTATTGAAATAACTCACTTGCTATGGCTTTAGATCACATGCCATCACATTGTTGGAGAGTTATTTATCCAATATAAGCTTCTCTAAGATGAAATATGTACCGTGTGGTGTCCCTCAGGGCAGTTGCCTTGGGTCATTACTCTTCTCTATTTATTTATTTTTACAATTGATTTGCCACTGGTCTTACGCAAAGCTACAGAATTACTATTTATGCAGATGATTCCACACTCTACATGTCAGCATCCAAAGCCAGTGAGCTCTAAATATCAGAATGGTATCAGAATGGGTGATTAATAATAAATAGGTCTTAAATACATCTAATAGTGAAAGCATTGTATTTGGTTCAAAACATTCTTTAAGACCTAAATCTCAACTGGAGTTGTGCATAAAGGTGTGACCATTGAGAAAGTTGAGGAAACTAAACTCCTAGGTACAACATTGGATGGCCAGTTATCATGGTCAAGTTATATTGACAAAGTTGTTGTGAAGATGGGGAAGGGGTATGTCTGTTACAAGAAGTTCTGTGTTTTTGACACAAACATCAACTGTACTAGTTGTTCAGTCTCTGGTCTTGTCCCATCTTGATTACTGTCTGGTAATTTGGTCAAGTGCAGCAAGGAAAGAGCTTGCAAAGCTACTGCTGGCTCAAAGAATAGCAGTACACCTTACCCTTTTAATTGCACATACAGAACAAACATCAATATCATGCAAGCCGGTCTTTCCTGGTTGGGGGTTGATGAGAGATTAGCTGCTTCTCGTTTAGTTTCAATGAGAAATAAACTCAGAAAAAACAAGAAACGTCCTCTCACTGTCAACTGCGTTTATTTTCAGCAAACTTAACATGTGTAAATATTTGTATGAACATAACAAGATTCAACAACTGAGACATAAACTGAACAAGTTCCACAGACATGTGGCTATGGAATAATGTGTCCCTGAACAAAGGGGGGGTCAAAATCAAAAGTAACAGTCAGTATCTGGTGTGGCCACCAGCTGCATTAAGTACTGCAGTGCATATCCTCCTCATGGACTGCACCAGATTTGCCCGTTCTTGCTGTGACATGTTACCCCACACTTCCACCAACACACCTGCAAGTTCCCGAACATTTATGGGGGAATGGCCCTAGCCCTCACTCTCCGATCCAACCGGCCCCAGACTTGCTCAATGGGATTGAGATCCGGGCTCTTCGCTGGCCATGGCAGAACACTGACATTCCTGTCTTGCAGGAAATCACATACAGAATGAGCAATTTGGCTGGTGGCATTGTCATGCTGGAGGGTCATGTCAGGATGAGCCTACAGGAAGGGTACCACATGAGGGAGGAGGATGTCTTCCCTGTAACGCACAGCGTTGAGATTGCCTGCAATGACAACAAGCTCAGTCTGATGATGCTGTGACACACCGCCCCAGACCATGACCAACCCTCCACCTCCAAATCGATCCTGCTCCAGATTACAGGCCTCGGTGTAACGATCATTCCTTCGACGATAAACGCGAATCCGACCATCACCCCTGATGAGACAAATCCGCGACTCATCAGTGAAGAGCACTTTTTTGCCAGTCCTGTCTGGTCCAGCGACAGTGGGTTTGTGCCCATAGGCGATAAAGGTCATGTCTGGTGAGGACCCGCCTTTCAATAGGCCTGCAAGCCCTCAGTCAGAGCCTCTCTATGCCTATTGCGGACAGTCTGTGCACTGATGGAGGGATTGTGCGTTCCTGGTGTAACTCAGGCAGTTGTTGTTGCCATCCTGTACTTGTCCCGCAGGTGTGATGTTCGGATGTACCAATCCTGTGCAGGTGTTGTTACACGTGTTCTGCCAATGCGAGGACGATCAGCTGATCATCCTGTAGCCCTGTCTTAGGCGTCTCACAGTACGGACATTGAAATGTATTGCCCTGGCCACATCTGCAGTCCTCATGCCTCCTTGCAGCATGCCTAAGGCACGTTCACACAGATGAGCAGGGACCCTGGGCATTTTTATTTTGGTGTTTTTCAGAGTCAGTAGAAAGGCCTCTTTAGTGACCTATGTTTTCATAACTGTGACCCTAATTTCCTACCGTCTGTAAGCTGTTAGTGTCTTAACGACCGTTCCACAGGTGCATGTTCATTAATTGTTTATGGTTCATTGAACAAGCCTGGGAAACAGTGTTTAAACCCTTTACAATGTAGATCTGTGAAGTTATTTGGATATTTATGAAAGACAGGGTCCTGCTGAGTGTATTACCGTGACAAATATTTGTCTGCTTAATCAAATAACATATAGTTCAGACACCCACACATAACCCACAAGACATGACACTAGCGTTGTCTTCGGGTGGAACTCCCTTCCATCTCCAATTACTCAAACAAACAGCCAAATGACCTATTGTGTCATTTCACAATAGGAACTGTGAAATGACACACAGACAAACACACACTCTATCACACTCTAATACACACAATCTACATAATTATTTGTATTTGTATTATTCTTATATGGTTGTATAAAAAATGTGTGTTACTGTTCTTGTTTGTCTGTGTGTCCGTGTTTTGTTACTTGTCATGTTTTGAGTTTGAGTTTGAGTTTATTTTATTTTTTTACAGGGACAGTGCACATTAATCAACGTTTCAGTAAAAGTGCCGGTTTTAGCCAGCCGGCTAATTTTCAACCGCAGTCCCTGGGCAGGTTATTAAAAACAATTACAATATAGACAATAGCAACATAGAACAAGCAAGACATAGCAACATAGGACAAGCAAGACATAGCATACAGACAGAGCAACATAGGACAAGCAAGACGTAGCATACAGACAGAGCAACATAGAACAAAAAGCAGCAAGACAAAATTCATAAAAGCAACAAAGTGTTTCCACACCTCACAAGCTACAGACAACAGACAACATGGAGAGCGGCAACACACAGCTAGGGACCATGTTCACAAATCTGATTGACCTTTAGCCATGTCTTCAAGCATTTTGTGAAAGTGTGATATGTGGTGCAGTTATGTGTGTCTGATGGCAGTGTATTCCAGACATGGGAAGCTCTCACAGAGAATGCAGATTTACTAAAGGTGCTTTTCCTTAGGGGAACTATACAGTCACCTCTCATGGCAGACCTTGTGGATCTGCTGCCATATGTCTGGGTTTTCTGTTTAACAAAAATATTGAGTGGAGGGGGAGCCAGGCCATTAAGGATCTTGAATACAAGACATGCGTCGGTGTATTGCACAAGATTTTCCCAACTCAAGAGCTCATGCTTTCTAAGGATGTGACAATGATGATGGCTATTGGGCTTCCTATCAAGCACTTTGAGAGCCTGTTTGTAGACAGACTGAATAGGTTTTAATGTTGTACAGCAAGCTTGGGCCCAACTAGTCAAGCAGTATGTTAAGTGGGGGAGTATCATAGATTTGAAGTACAGTTTTGCTACCTCTGTAGTCAAACAATTTCGTATAAATCGGAAATTAGCTAGGTTGAATTTGGTTATTTGAATTACCTTTTTCACATGCTTTTTAAAAGAGAGGTTGGAATCAAGTATGATGCCAAGGTACTTAAAATCGGATACCACCTGGAGCTTCTCCCTTGACACATAGACATCTGGCTCAGTAGCATCTGTTGCCCTCTTTGTGAAGAACATGCAAACAGTTTTTTTCACATTGAGATGCAGACACGAGTCACTGAGCCACTTTGTAACCTGGACCATTACAGTAGTGAGTTCTTGTGCAGCTTGTTGTTTGCTCTTTGCATGCACATATATCACTGTATCATCTGCATACATTTGAACTTCAGACCCAGTACAGACAGAAGGCAGATCATTAATGTACAGGCTGAACAGGAGGGGCCCCAGTATTGACCCTTGGGGCACGCCCACATCATAGCTATGAGTGGGCGACAGCTCATTGCTCACTCTGACACACTGAGTTCTGCCTTCAAGGTATGATTTCATCCATCTCAATTGTAGTATTTGTGTGGACCCCAGATAGAATAGCTGCTGTTTCGGGCAAAAGCTAATGGGGATCCAAATAAACCAAACCAAACATAAAGTATACTTAAACACAAACGTACACGCGCGCGCGCACACACACACACACACACACACACACACACACACACACACACACACACACACACACACACACACACACACACACACACACACACACACACACACACACACACACACACACACACACACACACACACACTTTCCCAAAATGATTCTCACTGTCATCACCTATCTCCACATTCCTCCCCAGTCCCTGCCAAAACCCTTCCCCTCCTCTCTCCAGTCTGTCTGTCTACCTCTCCTCATGATATTTCAGCCCAGTCTGCTCAGCCAAGGTCATGGGCATCAGGAATTCACTCTTCAAAGTGTGTGTGTGTGTGTTTCAGTGTCCTCACTTCCCACAAACAGTCTCATCCCTCTGAAGCTGCGACCCATAGCATACACTCTGCTTCCTGTCTCTTTGACTGACTTCCTCCCCAGAGATACTTAATGCTGCTCTTTCAGATGAAACCAAAGCATTATGATTTATTCCACTTGTTCATTGCCAGAGAGCCAATGCACACACCTCAAACATGTAATACACAGAAACACACACACCATGGCATTGTAAAACATCAGGATGATCATCTCATCCTTTTTTCTCTGTCTGTTATTGGGAAGACTTGGTGTCGTCAGCTGTGCTGTCTGTGTATAGATGTTTTCTGTTCTTTAGATAGGACAGAAAGTTATTAGACTGTCTGAGTGGAGACTTAACTCTTTTCTCTGCTTGAGTGGTCAGCATAGGAAGAGCAGGGCAGGAAAGGTCTGGATTAACCATCGGTGTGTGTGTGTGTGTGTGCGTGTGTGTGTGTGTTTGGTGGTCAGGGGACAGGACAGGTCAGTAAGGGATCTGGATTAGCCGTTGCTCTGCAGGGTTGAGCGAAGGCTTGGAAACAGAGTTGTTTCCACAGAAACCTTATCTGGTGTCCTGCAGACAGGGAGGGAGGGGTGGGGGGTGCTAGGGGTCACAGGGGGTCGCCAGGCAGATGGAGGAACCATAGGAAATGACCTTGTGGACAGGAAGAGAGGGATCCCTATCATGAGGAGGGACAGTGGCTGGAGTCTTCCTAGGCGCGATACCACACACACACAAATGCATGTCTGTATGCTCAACAAAATACCTTACAAGTGAAGCTTTCTTAAAGATTGAATAATGTGTTCAGTACCATTGTAAATGCTGTCAGTATCTTGTAGAAGTAGCAGATGTAAGTAGAAGGATGGATTATTATGTCTGGCCTGGTTCTCTGTGGCTGTGGACATGGTTTCTGTCTGGCCTGGTTTTCTGTATATGTGGACATGGTCAATGTCTGTCCTGGTTCTCTGTGGCTGTGGACATGGTTTTTGTCTGGCCTGGTTTTCTGTAGATGTGGACATGGTCAATGTCTGTCCTGGTTCTCTGTGGCTGTGGACATGGTTTCTGTCTGGCCTGGTTTTCTGTATATGTGGACATGGTCAATGTCTGTCCTGGTTCTCTGTGGCTGTGGACATGGTTTTTGTCTGGCCTGGTTTTCTGTAGATGTGGACATGGTCAATGTCTGTCCTGGTTCTCTGTGGCTGTGCACATGGTTTGTTATGTCTTCCAATTGGCGCATTCATTGCCTCCTCTCCCCTGTAACTATTCCCCAGGTCGTTGCTATAAATGAGAATGTGTTCTCAATCAACTCACTTGGTAAAATAAGTGTTAAATAAATAAATACAAATGTCTGGCCTGGTTCTCTGTGGCTGTGGATATGATTTGTTATGTCTGGCCTGGTTGTTTAACTTTCCTATTGTGAAGAGAGGAAACCATTGGCCCTCTCTTCATTGTCTCAGCACAGGGAGGTGCTGACCTATCACACAGTGATAACACCAACCACTCGCTGTGACCATGGACCATACACCCACCATAGATTTGTTGGTATTTGGTATTTTATTAGGATCCCCATTAGCTGTTGCAGCTACTCTTCCTGAGGTCCACACAGAACATGAAACATGACATAATACAGAACATTAATAGACAAGAACAGCTGAAGGACAGAAAAAAGGCACACATATCTTACAGTTGAAGTGGGAAGTTTACATACACCTTAGCCAAATACATTTAAACTCCGTTTTTCACAATTCCTGACATTTAATCTTAAGAAAAAATCTTCATATCATATTTTAAGAATGTGAAATGTCAGAATAATAGTAGAGAGTGATTTATTTCAGCTTTTGTTTCTTTCATCACATTCCCAGTGGGTCAGAAGTTTACATACACTCAATTAGTATTTGGTAGCATTGGCTTTAAATTGTTTAACTTGGGTCAAACGTTTTGGGTAGCCTTCCACAAGCTTCCCACAATAAGTTGGGTGAATTTTGACCCATTCCCCTTGACAGAGCTGGTGTAACTGAGTCAGGTTTGTAGGCCTCCTTGCTCGCACATGCTTTTTCAGTTCTGCCCACTAATTTTCTATGGGATTGAGGTCAGGACTTTGTGATGGCCACTCTAATACCTTGACTTTGTTGTCCTTAATCCATTTTGCCACAACTTTGGAAGTATGCTTGGGGTCATTGACCATTTGGAAGACCTATTTGCGACCAAGCTTAACTTCCTGACTGATGTCTCGAGATGTTACTTCAATATATCCACATACATTTTCCTCATGATGCCATCTATTTTGTGAAGAGCACCAGTCCCTCCTGCAGCAAAGCACCCCCACAACATGATGCTGCCACCTCCGTGCTTCATGGTTGGGATGGTGTTTGTCATGCCCTGGCCATAGAGAGGCTTTTATTCTCTATTTTGGTTAGGCCAGGGTGTGACTAGGGTGGACATTCTAGTTTCTTTATTTCTATGTTTTCTATTTCTTTGTTTTTGGCCGAGTGTGGTTCCCAATCAGAGGCAGCTGTCTATCGTTGTCTCTGATTGGGAATCATACTTAGGCAGCCTTTTTCCCACTTGTGTTTTGTGGGTAGTTATTTTCTGTTTAGTGCCTGCACCTGACAGAACTGTTTCGGTTTTTCACTTAGTTATTTTGTTTGAGTGTTTTTGTGAAATAAATTATCATGAACACTTACCACGCTGCGCTTTGGCCCATGCCTTCCAGCGAGAGTCGTTACAGTGTTCTTCGGCTTGCAAGCCTTCCCCTTTTTCCTCCAAACATAATGATGGTCATTATGGCCAAACAGTTCTATTTTTGTTTCATCAGACCAGAGGACATTTTGTCAAAAAGTACAATCTTTGTCCCCATGTGCAGTTGCAAACCCGTAGTCTGGCTTTTTTTAAGGCGGTTTTGGAGCGGTGGCTTCTTCCTTGCTGAGTGGCCTTTCAGGTTATGTCGATATAGGACTCGTTTTACTGTGGATATAGATACTTTTGTACCTGTTTCCCCCAGCATCTTCACAAGGTCCTTTGCTGTTGTTCTGGGATTGATTTGCACTTTTCACATCAAAGTACGTTCATCTCTCGGAGACAGAATGCGTCTCCTTCCTGAGCGGTATGACGGCTGCGTGGTCCCATGTTGTTGGAATTGTTGGAAAAATGACTTATGCCATGCACAAAGTAGATGTCTTAACCGACTTACCAAAACTATAGTTTGTTAACAAGAACATTTGTGTTGTGGTTGAAAAACAAGTTTTAATGACTCCAACCTAAGTGTATGTAAAATTCCTTCTTCAACTGTTTATTTCAATACAACACACAAAATATCTAGTTCAAATAGGGGAGAGGTGTTGTGCTGTGCGGTGTTGGTTTACAGTTTTTTTTAACCAGGCTTGCTGTTCATGTGAGCAATATGAGATGGAACAGAGTTCCATGCAATAATTGCTCTATATAATATTGTACGCTTTCTTGAATTTGTTCTGGATTTGGGGACTGTGAAAAAACCCTTGCAGGACTTGCTTTTTGGAGTGTGCTGTCAAAGAATCTCTTTACTACGGACAAACCTCTCCCCATTTTTTCAACCATTGAATCTATATGTTTTGACCATGACTGTTACATCATGTAACACCAAGTAATTTAGTCTCCTCAACTTGTTCACCAGCCACACATTGCATTACCAGATTCAGCTGAGGTCTAGAACATAGGGAATGATTTGTACCAAAAACAATGCTCTTAGTTTTAGAAATGTTCAGGGCTAGTTTATTACTGACCACCCATTCCAAAACAGACTGTAACAATTTTTTAAGAGTTTCAGGGACTTCATTAGCTGTGATTGCTAATGCATATATGGTTGAATCATTAGCCTACATGGACACACATGCTTTGTTTAATGCCAGTGGCAGAACATTGGTAAAAAATAGAAAAGAGTAGAGGGCCTAGAGAGCTGCCATGCGGTACACCACACCTTACATGTTTGACATTAGAGAAGCTTCCATAGACCAACCACACCATGACCACAGATCATGCTGCCCA
Organism: Oncorhynchus kisutch; assembly: GCF_002021735.2. Lineage (NCBI taxonomy): Eukaryota > Metazoa > Chordata > Actinopteri > Salmoniformes > Salmonidae > Oncorhynchus > Oncorhynchus kisutch. The sequence goes on along the minus strand of NC_034197.2, from coordinate 27,732,554 downwards.
CAGTCATGTTAACAACTCACTGACCATCGATCTCACTCACCATATACTGGCGCGAGACTGGACCACTGAGCTATAAAAGATGGCCGACCATTGTTTTCAACGTATTCTACTCATGTTCGCATACGCAGATTCATGGACCGTCTATATCCGGGTTGCATCTGGTTTACTCTGCCAAACTGACAAATGCACTAGCATTCAGTCCACACAGAAAGTAGCGTGAGGAGCAATGATGGATGAATATACAATTGTGATGGCTGGATGATTTGTGCTCAAAGGTGTTGACTAAATGGTCTTATTAGGAATTTTCAAATCTCACTTCTCTATGAGGCCGTCTATGGGAATTGTCTTTCAGGAGGTTACTTTGACTAAAGAGGACTTCTTCTCTGGTTTCAGGACTCTCCCACTAACAAGCTGCTGTATGCCAAGGAGATCCCAGAATACAAGAAGAGGGTACAGTGCTATTACAAACAGATCCATGAGATGGCGCCACTGAGTGAGCAGGAGATGAACGCCCACTTGGCCGAGGAGTCACGGGTGAGAGAGGGGTGGCAGATCAATAAAAGTATTAATTAATTGATTGATAGATGTAATTTGTTAGCCTTGGTGGCGGACTGTCTCTGCATTTAACCGTGCTACAACATTGAATCTGTATCTGTCTATTGCTTTTTGAGCTGACAAAGTTTGAAGGATTGATATTGTGATGAAATGCTCACTCTGTTTTCCGTTTCGCAGAAATACAGAAATGAGTTCAACACCAACCTGGCCTTGACGGAGATCTACAAATACGCCAAGAAATACAGGAACCAGGTAAGATCCCACTACCACTGACCTGGATTAGCTGTTTGACACGTTTAAACTGGCCCCATCTCCAGCCTTATCACCAGACTTTATTCCAGATGGAATTGAGAGAGAGAGAGAACACATTGGAAAGATTTAACAACAAAAAAACAGAGCAAGCTAGAATGCTATTTGGCCCCAAACAAAGAGAGTACACAGTGGCAGAATACCTAACCACTGTGACTGACCCAAATTTAAGGGATGTACAGACTCAGTGAGGTTAGCCTTGCTATTGAGAAAGGCCGCAGTAGGCAGACCTGGCTCTCAAGAGAAGACAGGCTATGTGCACACTGCCCACAAAATGAGGTGGAACCTGAGCTGCACTTCCTAATCTCGTGCCAAATGTATGACCATATTAGAGACACATATTTCCCTCAGATTACACAGATCCACAAAGAATTTGAAAACAAACCCAATTTTGATAAACTCCCATAACTACTGGATGAAATACAACAGTGTGCCATCACAACAGGGAGATTTGTGACCTGTTGCCACAAGAAAAGGGCAACCAGTGAAGAACAAACACCATTGTAAATACATCCCATATTTACATGTATTTATTTTCCCTTTTTTACTTGAACTATTTGCACATCATTACAACACTGTATATAGACATAATATGTCATTTGAAATGTCTTATTCTTTTGGAACTTCTGTGAGTAATGTTTACTGTACATTTTTATTGTTTATTTCAATTTTGTTATCTACTTCACTTGCTTTTGCAATGGTAGCATATGTTTCCCATGCCAATAAAGCCATTGAATTGAGAGAGAGAGAGAGAGAGAGAGAGAGAGAGAGAGAGAGAGAGAGAGAGAGAGAGAGAGAGAGAGAGAGAGAGAGAGAGAGAGAGAGAGAGAGAGAGAAAAACAGGGCATGAAGCGTCAGTACAGGAGATCACGTGTCCTTAAAGATCAAATCAACTTGTATTTGCCACATGCGCCAAATACAACAGGTGTAGTAGACCTTACAGTGAAATGCTTACTCATAAGCCCTTAACCAACCCAGGAGATCCAAAATATCCCTCCACACCAACAGCAAATGGAGCGGCAGGTAGCCTAGTGGTTAGAGCATTAGGACAGTAACCAAAAAGTTGCTGGATCGAACCACTGAGCTGACAAGGTAAAAATCTGTCATTCTGCCCCTGAACAAGGCAAGTCATTGTTCCCCGGTAGGCCGTAATTGTAAATAAGAACTCTTAACTAACTTGCCCAGTTAAATAAATGTTTAAAAAAATATATAAAGTAACAATATATATATATATATAAAGAACTATTTTCTCTTAAACCTCCTCAACCAAATACATAGCCAACAGCACAGGGCTTGTGACACCCTCTTCTCAACTCTCCACCACCACAACCCTTACCTTTACCTCACAATACCTCATCATCAACCACCCCTATCGGGTAAATGAGATCCCCCCCCCCCCCCCCCCCACACACACACCCCTACTGTTCCATGGAGTGGTTGAGACAGTGATTGTGTGTTAATGGAGGGCCCTCATCATAACAGTGTTTAGCTGTTCACTGCCATTCTACTGTACCAGCAGACACTAGGGGTTCAGAGGTTTCCCTGGGACTCTCTATGAATCACCCCTGATTACACATTCTCTCACTCAGCCCTCTCGCTGGGCACACGCTGCCAGTAACACCCACTGAATGCATGACAACTATCAGGCTTGAAAGGCAGCGCAGATGTTGGTTTTGTAAATAGTTTGTGAACAGGAAAGGGTTTTTGTGGGGGAGAGGCATGCGTGAAGGCTGAAGAACTGCTGAAGTACTCTCTTTCTCTGTCCTGGCAGGTGGTTGAGTTTCTGTCCTATGCTGTAGAATGCATGATCGCTTGAGGGCTACTGAAAGTAGTCTTTCTCTCTTTATATTTCTCTCTCTCTCTCACTCGTTATCTATCTCTCCAGCTCTCATTCTCTAACTGTGGGTAGATACTTTTTTTAAAGGTTTTTGCCTTTGTCTGAACTTTTTTTTCTCTCTCTCTCTCTCTCTCTCTCTCTCTCTCTCACTCTCTCTCTCGGTCAGGTGGTGAGTGCTCTGGAGTCCAACCCCACAGCGAAGCGTACTCAGCTGCACCACAAGTTTGAGCAGGTCATTGCTCTGGTGGAGGACAACATCTATGAGTGCAGCAGTGAGGCCTGAGTCTCCCTCCACCCAGCCTCCACCCCAGACCATTCCCCCAGGCTTCCTCCGCCCTAGCTGGGGTACAGGATCTAGAAATCCCCCTGTCTATCTTCCCTCCAAATATCCCTTCTGTCTACAGAGTTTATAGAGCCCAAAGACAAGAAGGAACTCTTTGCTTTAAGAAATATTTTGCTTTAAGACGGGAAGAGATGGCAGCTTGAGATTTACTGTACCACCTCAACCCAAGACTGCCTCAGAAACCTGATTGGGAGCACTGTACCATGGATTAAGAAATGTCCTAAGAAACGTACCTTGGACTAAGCATATGTTGAGATACTGAGGAATTGAAACCCACGTCCTTTATATCAAGTGCAGAATCTCTGGATTATGTCTTTGTCTGGGTGAGGGTTGACTCTTCTACTCACACTTGGATATCAACCCAATCTGGCTTCTTGCCTGTTCACACTCACTCTGGTTTCACACTGCTTTGACCTGAAGCATAGTGGAGTTAGAGATGGAGGCACTGGGAGATGGGCCTTATTCTGGATGATGTCACAGCCTCTGGGACCTGGAGCCCCGGTGGCCATCTTACGCACTGACCCCCCTTCTGTTGGAGGATGAGCCAATGATGCACTGTACTGTATTGTAAATGTCCATAGCAATATTTATAGATCTGTTCTAATGTTTTCTGAGTGGCCTGTTCAATGATATGTGAATGAGAAACTCTTCCCATCTTCTTACAACCTGCACTGTTCTCAGGTTTGATTGGTGGAAATGGCAAAGAACTCCAACGGTGCTTTGAACTACAAGTCCCAATGTGCTTTGCAGGTTGGTGATGGGTTCCGGAGGAGTAGAGTAGTATTGAGAGAATTTATTAGCTGATGTTTCATGTGCCACAGACCTGTTTGCAAAGAGACTGGACTATGTTGGATCAGATGGAGTGTAGTTCAATGGGAAGAATTACATGTGATGTGTTTATGTGAAGGCAGGTTGATCTGTTTTGTGACTGAGAATGAAGGTAGATTATGACCAAGAGGGACATTTAGAGTAAAACTATGACCTTCAGTTAATCAGAGGGACAACTGTCTGACTTGACCGTACTTGTGATGCCAAAATGACAATTGTCAGAGTTTGTGAAAATAAATGCTACTACAGAGCTATAATACGGTAAAAATGTTGACATTTTGGTTTCGTACCAGTATTAAAATGTCTGTTTTCATCAATACCTATGTAAACCACAGGGCAGTGATGGAGTGTTTTGTTAGTGCTTTGTTGACTGGTTGTGCATGCCACCCAACAACCCAATGGGCATCTGGACTCTTTCAGAAACGCTAGTCCTGTAAATGCTCCCCTATGAGGGAGACATGTATGAAAAAGAAAGTTCACATTTTTATTGCAGGATATTTCACAACTTTATTTCCATGACACATGTACCATCCTTACCTTTAGAGTATAAACACTAGTCTCCAGAGCTTTTTACACACACACACACACGCACGCACACAGATGGCTTCTCCCTGCAGAGTTTCTTTGCGGGTCCATCTGTTGACACTCAGAGCCGAGGGTTAAGAGCTAACCAGCTCGGCCTCATCATGATGGTGCCCTGGTTGGCAAAGATGTACCAAGCCACGGTGGCATAGGACACCCAGCATATCAGAAATGTGATGCCCATGGCAATCACCATACGGGTCACTTCCTTCTCTGCCCTCTGAGTGGCCTGAACGAATGGACACACACGCATGTGTTTTGACATGAGTCCTAACTGTAGATGTAGTAGTCCTGTGTGTTTACTGGTCTTTAGTGACTGTGTTTGTCGTTGTCCCATGCGGACGCTGCAGAGCAGAAGGCCGTAGCAGAAGCCGATGATGACCAGAGGGATGTAGAAGTGAACACTGCGTACCCTCTATGATGGAAAAATATATATATACACACACACACACACACACACACACACACACACACACACACACACACACACACACACACACACACACACACACACACACACACACCTCTCATTTAAAAAATATGATATTATAAAGAAGAATTGCCCCTGAGATCTACCAGCCATCAGCCCATTTCTTAAGGTGACGTTTAAGGTAAGACTAGTAGGAAATGCTTTCTGGAGGGTATTTAGAGGGTGATCTACCTGGACCTGCAACACAATGGAGGCACAGCACAGGGGAGAGCCATGATCCAGGTGAAGGCCACACCCACAATTGGCGGGCCACTCATTGAAGCGGTAGTTGGTCATTGGTTTACAAACCACGATATAACGCTCAATGGCAAATAACACCAGAGACCAAAGGGCGATTTCCTCTGAGACACACAGCAAGTCAGAAACACATACTCAGTATACATGCTCATGTGCAGAACATATTTAGACAAACTATTCTGAATATATTGGACAGGCAGAAGACTTAAACAGAACAGATGCTACTGTATAGCTGAAGTACATAGGGTATAGTAAGTGACACAGTGATATTGGCAAATCTACTTTCTCATGCATTTATATGATCTCAACCAGCAGCTTGCACCTGCAGCTACTGGAACAATTGATGTGATAACAGCTGTACTTCAACACAAAGCTTCAGATATTCTGTAAGGTCTATACAGTCACAGAAAACATGTGTAAATGAGGTGTAAAAATGCACATATCATAAGGTCCTGGGCTTTATTTAAGTCTGCACTGTCTTCTTTAGAAGAAAGGTATGCTGGGGGTGCGGGTGCTATTCAAATGATTCTAAATACATGGGTGGTCTTGATATTCGGGGAACAAAAATCTTCGACACCGGACTTTAAAGTCATTGAGTTCAAGGTACATTGAGGTTGCACCTGGCGAAAGCCAGCCAGGCACCGCTTTAGGGAAAAGTTACTCAACCACAGATCTAGGATCAGATTCCCCTAGCCTAATCCCAACCATTATGGAAACAAAAATATCTTACCCTGTGGCTCGTGGCAACTACTACCTACACTCACCCAGAGGTCTACCATGTCTTACCTCCCAACTACTACCTACACCTCACCCAGAGGTTCACCATGTCTTACCTCCCAACTACTACCTACACCTCACCCAGAGGTCTACCATGTCTTACCTCCCAACTACTACCTACACCTCACCCAGGTCTACCATGTCTTACCTCCCAACTACTACCTACACCTCACCCAGAGGTCTACCATGTCTTACCTCCCAACTACTACCTACACCTCACCCAGAGGTCCACCATATCTTACCTCCCAACTACTACCTACACCTCACCCAAAGGTCCACCATGTCTTACCTCCCAACTACTACCTACACCTCACCCAGAGGTCCACCATGTCTTACCTCCCAACTACTACCTACACCTCACCCAGAGGTCTACCATGTCTTACCTCCCAACTACTACCTACACCTCACCCAGAGGTCTACCATGTCTTACCTCCCAACTACTACCTACACCTCACCCAGAGGTCCACCATATCTTACCTCCCAACTACTACCTACACCTCACCCAAAGGTCCACCATGTCTTACCTCCCAACTACTACCTACACCTCACCCAGAGGTCCACCATGTCTTACCTCCCAACTACTACCTACACCTCACCCAGAGGTCCACCATGTCTTACCTCCCAACTACTACCTACACCTCACCCAGAGGTCTACCATGTCTTACCTCCCAACTACTACCTACACCTCACCCAGAGGTCCACCATGTCTTACCTCCCAACTACTACCTACACTTCACCCAAAGGTCCACCATGTCTTACCTCCCAACTACAGCCTAGGGCTCCACCATCACCAAGTCTTACTTCCCATAGTGGTGAAGAATCCTTGAATGTGCATCTGGTAACGCCCAGGAAGAAGTAGCCCTGTAGGGCCGTGGCGAGGGTCACAGTGAAACCCCCCACCACGGAGAGGTCAGCAACAGCCAAGTTCAACAGGATGTAGTTCAAGGGGGTCCGTAGCGTCTTGTGCTACACCGTGACGTAGAGCGTAAGAAAGTTGATAGGGAAGGCTGTGACAAGAAAGATCATGTATGAAGTAAGGAGAGAGTACTTCCAGGGTGCAGCTAGGTAATACTGAAGGTACTCAAAGGGGCTCTGCACCCCCCCCCCCCCCCCCCCCCCCCCCCCCCCCCCCCAGGTTTGTTAGATAAGGGTACGTAGAAGTTTGGGCCCTCTGTGCCGTTCATGGCGGAAGCTGTTGGGGTGTGTGTGTGTCTATGTAAGTGTGTATGTTTCTCTACTGGAGTGTGTCTTTCTCTATCCTCGCTAGTATTTTGAGAGAGGAAAGAGAAAGCACGGTCTGTTCTCAGAGTTATGAGAAGCTCTTTCTCGCTGGAGGCCAGGAAGGATGGATGGAGGGGATAGATAGATCCAGGCAATGAGAAGTGGTGTGCGCCCCCCCCCCCCCCCCCGAGACGGGCGCAGGTCCGTTTAACAGGCCCTCTCTTAGGATTAGGGACGTGCATGGACCTCAGCATGGACAGATTTAGGTCACACACACTAATCCATGAGAAAAACATCTAGCGTGAGTATAGTGTGTGTATACTTAGTCAGTGTTATCCTCTGACGATGTCATCCTCACGAGAGCACATCGTCAACTAGTTTGCTGGAGGCTAAGTCAAAGACCAATGCCACTCAGACTTCTTCTGAAAAAGCACATATGCCAAAAGTAATGCACTAGAGAATCGTGTGTCAGAGATTTGCATTATCCTAGACGCCTAAAGGCTACTGTACCCGTCTGCTTATACAGCCTGACGTGTCAACTTTGTCAAGAGAATAATTTAGCAGGCTTTATAGAAGAGGGAGTGTAAATGTAATTTCCAGAGTGTTCCAACTCATTTGCAGCAGTGGTAACCTAATCCTTAATCACTGAATAATATGGACCTCACTTAGGAAAGGAGCAGAAAACGATTTCTGTTGCACACATATCCTCTCCCACACACACGCAAACACTCATCGGAAAGGTTTTGTCAGACATATTAATTTTGGTAGCATGGCGCGTAAGCTCACACACAGTAATCCTGTGGTAAGGTGTGGGACAGTAAGACACCTGGTGTTAGAGCTGTGAAGCTGTCAAGACTGCCCGTGGATCGCTGAAAAGAATATCAACACACACCGATGCAAACACACTCAAACACATTCTAACCCTGAATCACACACCCATGCACAAAACAAGTGGAGAATTTTAAACCTTTCATTTAAAAAAAACATTTGACTTTAATAATATAAAAATACAATACATTCAACTCTTTAAGAATGCTAGAGAGTCCAAGTACACATCATCTAACAGCAGCAATAAATACCAGTGAATTAAAATACGTTTTTTTTATACGTTTTTCTAGACAGAAGAGTTCATTGGTAAATCTGTGTGACCTCATCCTGTTCATTCTATAGGGTTGTTCATCTGAAGATTCACTTTTGCTGCGGACTATAATGATCTTCATAATCCCATCCCTGAAATAACGTCCATGAGGTTTTTGGCCTGCCATCATATGGGCGGAACATTACTCAGAAGAGCAAGAGTGAAACTGAAGATGTGAATAATAGCGAGATGGATGACTTGATTCTAGACCAGTTTGGGGAGGTCAGTTGGGTTCATCGATGGGCCGACGGCAGTAGGGACAGCAGTTGTGCTGAAGCACAAGCAGCTCATAGTCTTCACTGTGGAACATCTAGAGGAAGCACATCAGAGAAGACAGGAAGCATAGGTCAGAGAACACAGAGCAGAGCAGGGATTCTCTAAGGAAGGTAGCAGAGGCCAGTAACACAACATCTAGCACTGCCAATAGCAACATTTTATCCAAATCTAACTCCTGGTAAAGGAAACACTGCAGAAAGTTAAAATAAGTGAAAGATTAAGGGTAGAAGAGAGATTCTGCCAGAGGGCCATGGAGAGCCAAGGTGTGTGTGAGGGTAGTGTATCATGTTTTAAAATATTAAATATGTTTTTTAATAAGTTCATTGGTAAATCTGTGTGACCTCATCCTGTTCATTCTATAGGGTTGTTCATCATGTTTTAAAGATTAGAATCATTTTTCGCCTCTTAAGTACAGCACCTGGGGGTGAGTGAGTGCGTGACTGGGGTGAGTGAGTGCGTGATAGGGGTGAGTGAGTGCATGATAGGGGTGAGTGAGTGCGTGATAGGGGTGAGTGAGTGCGTGATAGGGGTGATTGAGTGAGTGATAGGGGTGATTGAGTGAGTGATAGGAGTGAGTGAGGGCGTGATAGGGGTGAGTGTGTGTGTGATAGCGACGAGTGTGTGTGTGTTAGGTGTGAGGGGGGCATGAAGCGCAATGCTGTGTGTGTGTGTGTGTGTGTGTGTGTGTGTGTGTGTGTGTGTGTGTGTGTGTGTGTGTGTGTATTCCATCTATTCAGTACCTGGAAGCAGGAGGGGCACATGGTGATGCTGACATCAGGCAATAAGGAACGGTAGTACTCCCAGTGCAGGGGTTTGGGCCAGCGCTTAATCAGGACATCCCTCCTGCTCATAGACCTCAGCACGGAGCGACTCACCACCACCGGGACAAAGTCAGAGCCCCCCTGCTGTTAAGGAGATACACACGGGTTCACATATTAGAATACACACAGGTTCACATATTAGAATACACACAGGTTCACATATTAGAATAAACACAGGTTCACATATTAGAATAAACACATATTGACCCCTTTCATTTCTACTCTCCCTTTAGTTTCACCTCCATCCTTCTCCCACTATATCCTCCCGATCCTCACCTCAAAGCTGAGTTTGGCCATGAAGGGGTCCTCCTCTGTGTCTTCTGTGCCATCATCCAGCTTCAGAGACTGGGACTCTGATACAGTTAAAGAAGCTGCTCCTCTCACATCCATCCCTTTCATACCCACCCCATCACTTCTGCTCATCGTTCTCTGCTCTCACACACACACACACACGACGTACGGTGCATTAGGAAAGTATTCAGACCCCTTGACTTTTCCACATTTTGTTACGTCACAACCTTAATCTAAAATGTATTCAATTGTTGTTTTTTTCCCTTCATCAATCTACACACACACACACACACACACACACACACACACACACACACACACACACACACACACACACACACACACACACACACACACACACACACACACACACACACACACACACACACACACAATACCCTACATTGACAAAGCAAAAAACATTTTTTGTGTGCAAATGTATTAAAAACTCAAGTTAAATATCACATTTACATACGTTTTCAGACCGTTTACTCAGTACTTTGTTGAAGCACCTTTGGAAGTGATTACAGCCTCCTGTCTTCTTGGGTAGAACGCTACAAGCTTGACACACCTGTATTTGAGGAGTTTCTCCCATTCCTCGCACAGCTATTTTCAGGTCTCTTCAGAAATGTTCGATCAGGTTCAAGTCTGGGCTCTGGCTGGGCCACTCAAGGACATTCAGAGACTTGTCCCGAAGCCACTCCTGCGTTTTATTGGCTGTGTGCTTAGGGTCGTTGTCCTGTTGGAATATGAACCTTTACCTCAGTTGGAGGTCCTGAGCGCTCTGGAGCAGGTTTTCATCAAGGATCTCTAAGTACTTCACTCCGTTCATCTTTCCCTCGATCTTGACTAGTCTCCCAGTCCCTGCCACTGAAAAACATCCCCACAGCATGATAATGCCACCACCATGCTTCACCGTAGGGATGGTGCCAGGTTTCCTGCAGATGTGACACATGGCATTCAGGCCAAAGAGTTCAATCTTGGTTTCATCAGACCAGAGAATCTTGTTTCTCATGGTCTGAGAGTCTTTAGGTGCCTTTTGGCCATCTCCAAAAAGGCAGTTTTGTGCCTTTTACTGAGGAGTGACTTCTGTCTGGCCACTCTACCATAAAAGCCTGATTGGTGGGGTGCTGCAGAAATGTTTTGGTACCCTTCCCCAGATCTGTGCCTCGACACAATCCTGTCTCGGAGCTTTACGGACAATTCCTTTGACCTCATGGCCTGGTTTTTGCTCCGACATGCACTGTCAACAGTGGGGCCTAATAAAGACAGGTGTCTGCCTTTCCAAATCATGTCCTATCAATTGAATTGAATCCAAGTTGTAGAAACATCTCAAGGATGATCAATGGAAACAGGATGCACCTGAGCTTAATTTCGAGTCGCATAACAATGGGTCTGAATACTTACGTAAATCAAATGTAAAAAAAATCCAAAATGTCTGTTTTCTCTTTGTCATTATTGATGAGTAAATATATATTTAATCCATTTTAGAATTTGGCTGTAACGTAACAAAATGTGGAAAAAGGGAAGGGGTTTGAATACTTTCCGAATGCACTGTATACCAGACTCATACAGTCACTTTATTCAACCAACATCGGGAAAAACAAAGATACTCTAATTCATATGTCAAAGAGAGCAAGTTACTTTGAAAAACGATATATCCAAACTACTTTGTGATAAATTATTATATCTAAACAGATCCCTCTGCAGTCAGATGTTAACATAATGTGTCATTTAGCCTATTAAACACAAAAACTAGATTTCAAGTGAGAATTAGGCCGGTCTGATGCCAAAACAGAAAGGAAATGGCTGCCTACTTCACCAACATTTTCTTTTCGCAAAAAAAGCGACACCACTACATGGCTATAGTATGTAATTAACTACTGAAAACACTGCCAATATTTGAATTTAGAACAACTACCACCAAGCTACTGCAACATGTAGAATTACTAGTTACTAGTTGAATAACATAGTTCACTACTCCCCAACACTGTGTGTCAGCTAATGCAGGTTACTCCCAGGCAGAGATGTCTCTGAGGTGTTAGTGTCATTCTGACAAGAGAGAAGAGCCCCTCTAACTCTACTACATCTAAGATTACTTCAGTTTGACAGCTTAAGGTGCTGGGCAGAATCAGAATCAAGGTTCTGGGCAGAATCAGAATCAAGGTGCTGGGCAGAATCAGAATCAAGGTGCTGGGCAGAATCAGAATCAAGGTGCTGGGCAGAATCAGAATCAAGGTGCTGGGCAGAATCAGAATCAAGGTTCTGGTAAGGACACATACTGTATGTAATGTGTGTCTGTATGGAAACATGTATGAGCACACAACCTTAACATACAGACTATTCACATTAGGTAAAACTGGTCATGAGAAATGCGTAGATGTTAGTGGTGTACACTGCATCAGGTAAAGGATACCCCCACTGCTCATCTCCTGCCAGCGAGCAGCCTTCCTGTCAATGCAAGGGACTTCCAGGTCAATGAGAGACACAGCCTCCTCATCACCGATACCCTTGTCCAGATAGAACTGCACCAGAGGAAGGACCTCTACAGTACAGAGATACAATATTAATAACACACCTCGGAACCAAACATCCACTTACAAAGAGACTGGTGTCAACCTACCGTATGAAGATGCTGAATAGATGAAGGGCTGTTTGCAGTTGATACACACACTGCCCTGGCTGTTCAGCAGGGGGTTGTTGGTGGAGCAGCGGTAACACATGGGGATCAGGTCCTGGGTTACACACATACACACATATGTGAAAATACACAAAGTATAAGATACACGCTCCACTAGAACATTAAAAAAGTAAATACACACACATATACACAGACACGCATGTATGCATTCAAACTCACACCTCATTGTCGTGGTATGGTTTGGAGCGGACGGTAAGGCTGCCCAGATCCATTGACTCCTGGAAGCGAGAGGGAACGTGGAGTTCCTGGAGCTTCTCATAGGCATGTCTGGCTAGTTTAAACGCTCCCAGGGTTCTGCTCTGCTTGGCCAACGCATAAAGAGTGTTACTGAGACCCATCGTCAAGGGCAACAAGGTGCTACAAGTAGACATTACCCGTAGCAATAAATATGGGGTCAGTTTACTCTCTTCAAATTGTACCCTAACTACACTACATGATCAAAGGTATGTGGACACCTGCTCGTCGAACAGCTCATTTCAAAAGGATGGTAATTAATATGGAGTTGGTCCCCTCTTTGCTGCTATAACAGCCTCCACTCTTTTGGGAAGGCTTTCCACTAGACGTTGGAACATTGCTGCGGGGACTTGCTTCCATTCATCCACAAGAGCATTAGTGACGTTGGGCAATGATGTTGGGTGATTAGGGCTGGCTCGCAGTCAGCGTTCCAATTCATCCCAAAGGTGTTTGATGGAGTTGAGGTCAGGGTTCGGTGCAGGTCAGTCAAGTTCTTCCACACCGATCTTGACAAACCTTTTCTGTATGGACCTTGCTTTGTGCATTGTCATGCTGAAACAGAACAGGGCCTTCCCCAAACTATTTCAACAAAGTTGGAAGCTCAGAATCATCTAGAATGTCATTCTATGCTGTAGCGTTAACGATTCCCTTCACTGGAACTAAAAGGCCTATCCCAAACCATGAAAAACAGCCCCAGACCAATATTCCTCCTCCACCAAACTTTACAGTTGGCACTGTGCCTTCTGGCATCATGGGAAAATATAAAGAAATCAGCCAAATTATAGACCTCCACAAGTCTGGTTCATCCTTGGGAGCAATTTCCAAACACCTGAAGGTAAAGCACCTGAAGTTAAAGCTTGGTCGTAAATGGGTCTTCCAAATGGACAATGACCCCAAGCATACTTCCAAAGTTGTGGCAAAATGGCTTAAGGACAACAAAGTCAAGGTATTGGAGTGGCCATCACAAAGCCCTGACCTCATTCCTATAGAAAATGTGTGGGCAGAACTGAAAAAGCGTGTGTGAGCAAGGAGGCCTACAAACCTGACTCAGTTACACCAGCCCTGCCAGGAGGAATGGGCCAAAATGTACCCAAGGAAGCTTGTGGAAGGCTACCCGAAATGTTTGACCCAAGTGAAACAATTTAAAGGCAATGCTACCAAATACTAATTGAGTGTATGTAAACGTCTGACCCACTGGGAATGCGATGAAAGAAAGAAAAGCTGAAATAAATCATTCTCTCTACTATTATTCTGACATTTCACATTCTTAAAATAAAGTGGTGATCCTAACTGACCTAAGACAGGGAATTTGTACTAGGATTGAATGTCAGGAATTGTGAAAAACGGAGTTTAAATGTATTTGGCTAAGGTGTATGTAAACTTCCATCTTCAACTGTATAGTGTATTAGGGTAGGACAGGCCAAAATGAACTTATTGCCTAATGGAAACGTCTTCCGACTCCAGAACAAGAACTCAAGATCGGGGACTGGGCACACAATTGGCACTACACATTCTCATCAGAGCTGTGTATGTATGTTAAACATAGCCACTGCCAGCAACCACAAGTCCCATTCTCTTTGTTTGGCTCTGTGATGGGTATACTGATCCTCTCTAAAATAACTACCTTGGCTTTTCCTTTAAAAGTGCTGTGATTAGAGGAATGTATACTTGTGTGTAAGTGTATGTGTAATCATCCTTGCATGTGTGTGTTTGAGCACAGGAAATTGCTGCCTGTTTGTATTTGTAAGGATTGAGATTGTTGTGCACTGAGGAGCCCTTGGAGAAAGGCAACACCAGGTCAATGACTTGCAGCTGCAGAAGCCCTGTAACTGGGATTCCTCCACTAGCTCCAACAGCTCTCCTCTCTGCTCCTCCAGTCCCAGTATCAGGATTGTTAAAAACTCATCTACTGTTCTGTGATGTATGTGGTGCTTACCGTGACATTGTGCCACATTATTCCGACCAGAGCCTGCTAAGACCATAAATCCTGGTTCAAGCTTTTCCCGAGCGTCACCATGTGGCCAGAGAGGATTCCAGCTGCAGAGCCCTATTTCTTTCTGGAAGCCTGGTATTTCCTGCCCATCTCTCCCTTCACGTGGTCGTGCTGGTCTGTTTCCTTTACCCTGTTTGTTCCCTGGAACCAACTTTCTCTCTCTCTTTTTCCTTAATGTTCTCTCTACCTCACCAGGTAATCAGCCTGTGAACTCTATGAACATTTAAGGTGACATTGGACACATGGATTTGAGCATACTGGTTCCGACCTGTAGGATTACTTTTAACATTGGAAGGATACACCTTGGAGATGCCCAGTGGCACGTCCTTGGTGAGGTTGTGTAGGAGGTACCTGGAGATGTTAAAGAGCGTCTCAGGCATATGGGAGCTAAAGGGTTCATCCTGGAGAAAGGAGAAAAGAGAGAGAGGAGGGAAAGGTAGCAAGAAGGGGGAAGAAGGGAGGAAGAGAAGGATGGGAGAGATAGAGGGAGAGAGGGAAATAGAGGCAGGTAGATGTAGCAGAAAGGGAGAGGGGATGCAGAGAAAGAGACAGGGAATTAGAGGCAGGTAGATGTACCAGGGGGAGGCAGAGAGAGAGAGAGAGAGAGAAAGAACAAAACAACATCAATCAAATACACACAGCTTTGGGCACCTTTGTAAGAGTCTCAGAGGTACAATGATCCTGTGTCTGTCCCTCCCCCTCTTCTTCTCCATCTCTCTTCTTCTCTCTCCTGCCTTAAACACTAGTCTGAAGATGAAGAATAGCCTGAGCTGTGCCACAGACTCCCTTCACAGCACAGAACACTGCTCTCACAGGGGCTAGGTTCAGAGGCAGGGAGTGTTCATTAGCGTACAGCTCCAGCTAGCTCCCATGGTGTTTGATGGCTCAGCACAGCCAGGTGCCTGGGAGAGTTAAAGTGAGGTATAGAAGGTTCCTGCTCTGGACTCAATCACAGGGATTCCTCACTTCAGGGGTGTGACTAGTACTGTGTGTGTGTGTGTGTGTGTGTGTGTGTGTGTGTGTGTGTGTGTGTGTGTGTGTGTGTGTGTGTGTGTGTGTGTGCGTGTGCGTGTGCGAGAGAGAGAGAGAGAGAGAGAGAGAGAACACAGACAAAGGCCAGGAGTACTGCAGCCACAGCAAACCAACCTAAAGAGACAGAGTGCTTATAACCAGGCATAGCTTGTTTAGAACCAAGCACTGGCGAGGGGGGTGGCGCTGCTGGTGGGAGGGGTTATCCTGATTAATTATCAACCAAAGGATTCCAGAAGCATTTCCTATTTCAACTAAGGGGCTGAAGGGATTTTTTGCGGTCTACCTTTCTCAACCCCGCCTATTCTTAACTTCTTTACTTTTCTGAACTCAACCTTAACTTAGTCTTAACTATACTTACTTGGCTCTACTCTGTCCCTACCTTCAGCTGTGGTGAGCATCTTACTGTGTAACGCTGTATTGAGTGGTAAACATGGTAGAGCTCAGCCAGGTGCTGGAAACGCTTGAACTTCTTCAGCATCTCCTCCTTCCTCTCCTCGTTTTCTGTGACACACACATGCACCCCGCACCCCGCACCCCCCCCCACACACACACACACACACACCAAAATCAAAATGAACCAGTTACAGTAGGAATTCAGTGGTGATAGTAGTGAGAGGTATATTGGTGTCAGTAGACCTACGTACCCCTAGCGATGTCCAGACACTGCATAGAGAGCATCCAGTAATAATATGCTGCGTCATTGAACCTGCTCTCCACCACGGCATTGTGGGTAAGCTGTTCCAACACCTTCACAGCCTCACTCTGTCGGCCCGCCTTGTGGAAAGCTGCGGTGGGAGGAGAGAAGGGAGGGAAGAGACTTAATTGCAGCGAGGAAGGGGGAACATTGCGAGCCAAAGCGGAGCTTAACACTGCTTCTATTGCATGGACAATAGAGTTTCAGCCTTATAGGAGCTGACCCCTTTCCCATTATACCCCTTTCATTCTAAGGCTGCCAGAGTTTAACAATATCACAGACACACACTTACACACCAGGGACAATTTGTACTTAACGTATTCGAGACAATGTTTTCCTCATTTTTCACTGGTAACCACAAACAGACATCTTCTAAAACAAACCCACTCCCAAATTTCAAACAGCATGCCACTTAGAAAGCACAACTCCAATAAACATGTGGTCATTTCCATGCAAAAGGACCCATGAGCACCAATATGCGACGTTCATAGGAGCCTGCCACATGTAGGCTTTTTATCGGGAACAGGAGTGGAGAAATATGATTTCTTTCTTTCATCTTGAGAAAATGCAAATGTGCAATTAGGGACTGTGCTGTGTAGACTAACCCTGCAACTTTTTTCAGCGACATAAAAGCTGACAGCATTTCACTTTCATCCATATAAAATATGCATCGAAGACAAACTCAAAAACATGTTGGATCGTTTTCACAGCTTTTCATTTCCTTAATACTGATCAACAAACTGATGTCATTTGGAAATCTTGCACGTAAAATCTCCCCATTCCCTAAGTGTCTTTGGCATGTGAGAGAAGCAGAAATGAATGAGAAAAATGTACCGATGTCAACTAGATCGTGGATGCTATATTCATTCTATCGATTTATGACATTCTGGTGAGCATGGCTTTATTTAATATTCTAGAGCATCAAGTAATGACAGACAATTATGAATATTATGTTTATTTATGCATGCAGGGATGGAAACTCATGAGCGGGATTTCAAAGGTGCATGTAAACTGATCCTAAATTAGACCTAAACCGGAATATGAGCTATTATCTGGAATACGGTGCGCACGTAAACCTACCCACGAGTCCCCTCTCTTTCTATTTACTGTGACCAGCATCCTGACCCACTGAGCACCGGCCGACACCGGACATCAATGGATGCTGAAAAGTAGTTGAAATTTGGTCAGTCCACCGTGGCCTTGATTTCAACGTCTACAGATGTAGTTTTCCGGTCCAATCCGGACCAACCTTGATTTCAACGTCCAGATATCTGATGACCGGACCAAATTTGAACCAACTGTTTCAAAGTTTTGAACAACACATTACAGTAAGGCACAGTAGGGTTCAGTAAAGAAAAGTACAGTCGAGTTCAGTACAGTACATAGTAGAGCACACTTGAGTACACTATAATGTACTGTACTTTACTGAACTATACTCTACTTGACTATGCTGTACTCTACTGTTCTGTGTGGCATTGTACTCTATAGTGCTGTACTTTGATGTCCAAACTTGTTAAACATACTGTCGACATCTATGGATGGCTCAGATTAGGTGCGGTCCAACCCAACAAAATGTGGTCTTGTTTGGTGGTGGCGCTGATTAAAATAATAGCCAGTGTGTAGGATAATACCCAAATATGCAAAGGAGGATATTGCATATTTCTACCTTTGTGTACCTATTTAGGATACATCACTATGAAGGTAACGACATTCATATCCATAATTATGCATTTCTGTGTAGTACAGATCAGGGTCAAATTATGACATTTTGTAACCATAATTCTGTTATCAGGTGTAAATCCACTTCATTTACAATAACCAAAATATATTTTTAGGTGTCATATCATAGCTGACACCCCATTCTTTCTGCAGACATCTTTTAATATTAATTCAGAGCAGATCTTTTTTGTGGAAAACGAGGTCACATAAAAAAAACTGAGGGAGATGTTACAGAAATTACATTTTGCATTATTATAATATGTTTGGTGTGAATTGTTAAAAGTAGTCTTTGTGAATAGAGTTATATGGTTTGTTCAACTTTGAAATCAATGTTTTTTGTTTGGCATACATTTTAAAGGGATACTTGGGGATTTTGGCAGAGGCCCTTTGTCTACTTCCCCAGAGTCAGATGAACTTGTGGATACCATTCTTATGTGCTAGCAGATACCTATAGACTTCCAGTCATTGTGTTAACGCGTACTAACATTGGCTCGTGAAACCCACCTCTAACTTCCTTCAAACAGGACACAAGAGACATAATTTGGTATCCACAAGTTCATCTGATTCTGGGGAAGTAGATACAAGGGCCTCAGTGCCAAAATCCCAAAGTATCCCTTTAATTGAATTGCCCATGTGTCCTATACACACATACATACAGCTAGACACACACACATACATACATACAGCTAGACACACACACATACATACATACAGCTAGACACACACACACACACACACAGCTAGACACACACACACACACACACACACACACACACACACACACACACACACACACACACACACACACACACACACACACACACACACACACACACACACACACCCTCAGTTACAACAATGTTACGTTGGTGAGGAGTTACAGTCAGTGACCAGTCAGCCCTGCCAGGTGAGGAACCACCAGGGTACAACGCTACAGGGGCCTAAAGTCAATTACAATCACTGTGGTGGTGGCACAATACAGCATTACTGCCCCACTAAAACACAATACAGTCAGCACGACGCCAGATTACTGCCAGGCTGGAACACAGCCAGGCCTGTTCAACTCTATACTCCACACACAGAGGATATTATGCAGGATGGATTGGATACAGCACTCAGGGTTTTTTATGGATCAAAAAGGAGCTTAGGCGGTGGGCG
This sequence comes from Oncorhynchus kisutch, assembly GCF_002021735.2. Lineage (NCBI taxonomy): Eukaryota > Metazoa > Chordata > Actinopteri > Salmoniformes > Salmonidae > Oncorhynchus > Oncorhynchus kisutch. The sequence continues at coordinate 27,713,318 of NC_034197.2, read as the reverse complement.
TGGCAGGGGGCGCGATTGGCTCGTCTGTGCTGCTGATTTTGAGAGAAATTGTTCTCAAATGTCTACATGGAATTTGGTCAGTTTTAAAGCTAATTTCCTGTAATTCTATGCATTTTGCCGTGGCTAATGCTGTGTTCTTTTGCTCAAACATAATAATCAAATATATTGCTAAATTCATTGTTTTTGGAATTTTTATTCTCCCTGAATGTCTAGCTCCCCCCAACCCCCCTGAATAATCCCTGGTACTGTACATTAATAGGCATGCAGGGGTCATAATTATGCATTGAGTGTACAAAAGATTAGGAACGCCTTCCTAATATTGAGTTGCACCACCTTTCGCCCTCAGGAAAGCCTCGTTGGGGCATGGACTCTACAAGGTGTCGAAAGCGTTCCACAGGGATGCTGGCCCATGTTGATTCCAATGCTTACCACAGTTGTGTCAAGTTGGCTGGATGTCCTTTGGGTGGTGGACCATTCTTGAAACACACGGGAAACTGTTGAGCAAAAACCCAGTAGCGTTCTTGACACGCTCAAACTGGTGCGCCTAGCACCTTCTACCATACCCTTTTTTGTATTTTTGTCTTGCCCATTCACCCTCTGGACACAATCCATGTCTCAATTGTCTTCATCTACACTGATTGAAGTGAATGTAACAGGTGACATCAATAAGGGATCATAGTTTTCACCTGAATTCACCTGGTCAGTCTGTCATGGAAAGAGCAGGTGTTCTTAATATTATGTACACTCAGTGTAAAGCCATGTGGTGATGACAGTTATTCTGCTCACATGGGTAATCATCATTAAGAGCTGCTTGTTATAGTGCTGATTGGAAATATACATGGCATGAAACACTGTAAGCAGTCAGGACTTGCTCTGTCTCTAACTGAGGATCATGTTTTACAGTGAATAGAGAGAGCAGCACTGCAGAAGGAGGAGTGAAGAACGCTTGGATATAACAACACGGGCCAAGCTTGATATGGATTCCATATGTACCCTATGTTATACGAACTGACAATGCCCTTACAGCCCTCTGTGGTTTTCTATGATACATTGATATAGTTCTGATTCCAGAATTATCTGAGATATGTCTGCTCAATGTTAGGTGCACAAAATGGGATTTTTATAGAAACTAGTGATAAGATGTTTCAGCCGACATGTTCTTGGCAAAGTTACCACAAAATGTGGGAACATCAAACATCGAGCTACTATAACATATTGGGATGAGCATTCTCTCTCTTCTCTTTCTCCATCCTCACCTTTCTGTGCCTCCTCAAAGCGGTCGTTCTCAGCCAGCCACTGAGCGTAGGGCACATAGACGTCATCTTTAAACTGGGCATGTTTCTCCACCAGAGCGAAGGCCTGGGGGAGAGAGGGGAAGAAAGGCTCAATCAGATGCCTTACATATAACCAGATTATATCACTTAGAATATTTATTAGGTTTACTGTATCGTGTGTCTTTGAGGCAATATGCCCAGGATAATTTGCCTAGAAATTGTCAGTGATTATTAACACAGGCTTTAAAACAGACACATCTAGCCAAAACATGAATAGAGCTCATTACTAATGTGATATGTTAAGGTTAGCATATTAGACTGATTTCATGTCATGGTCAATTAGTGTGCAGCTATGGTTGTTTGAGTGACATGCTGTAGTAGAATTGTATGACAGTAGCCTACAGAGGCATACCTGCCTGTCATCTTGATTGATTAACCTAATTGTCCAATAGCAAGACTTTCATTAAGCCTTCCACCTTCTCTTTTTCTCGTCCTTTCTCTCTCTCAGGATCAAATGAACGAACGGGTGAGAATGCTCCTCAGACGCTGTGCATGATTCATACAATATGAATGTGATTTAATGTTCTAGTCTTTTGGCATTCTCTCTGTTTCACAGTGGAAATCACATGTTTGCTCTCAGTTCCACCTACAACTCGCTTAAACACTTAGAACATTTAGTATTTTCTCCATGTCTCCCCAGCTAGCACATAACATTCTGAGAACCATATGTTTCTTAGAGCTTGGTTAGAGCGTGGTTGTCCTATGGTTATTTTGCACATAACCTTCCCACAACATTCTGGTAATGGTGCAGGATAACCAGCTAGCACATAACGTTCTGACAACCTTATGTTTCTTAGGTGGGAATTTCAGTACTTCAGCGTAATGTCTCCTACAGGTTTCCTCATTGTTCTATTTAAAGTAATGTTCTCAAATTGCTCCAAGAACAATGTTCTTCTGTGGGAATTTCAGTACTTCAGCATAACATTTTCTGCAGGTTTCCTCATGGTTCTATTTAATGTCATTTTCTCAGAACATTAAGAAAAACAACCCATAAAAACCCACAAGTAAACATTATTAACGTTCAAAGAACGTTCTAAGAATGTTATTTATATACATTCAATTTTCAGCGTCACCAAAACTCTATCCTCTATCTTGTTAAGTGTGTTCAGGTGTGTTGGCCACACCCACTAATTGGCCACACCTAAACTTAATGAGTGCTTGTTTCAATTGAAATGGGGACTATTTTGAATAGACAAAAATCAACAGCTTTGTATGAGGTAAAAAACATTGGCATGCTACAGTAGCTCCATCCTGGTGGCACAGTGGACTAATTCCAAGGACAGAGAACAGAAGATCACAGGATCGAATCGCACGGATACCGTGGTAAAATAAAAATAAAAATGTCATGTGTTTACATGACTAATGCCTAACCAAATTCATTTCTATGTGTCCTATCTGTTCTTTGAGTTCAAAACAGTTAACCCAAAGATAGCTGTGTTATTAAAAATCTTATTGGAATGTTCTCAGAACATTATTTAATTACCTTCAAATAACCTATAATTTCAGTTTTTAGAACAATAATAAAACATTCCCAGAACCTCCCTGCAACCTAAAAATGTGCATTCCCAGAACAGGCTAAATGTTCACTTCCATTCTCAGAATGTTAAAAATATTTATGGCTTTGTTCCCAGAACTAATGGGAAACCAAAAACGTAAGTTCCCACAACTTCCAAAGAACCAAATCTGCTAGCTGGGTCTGTGGTATGCGCTGCTCTGATGGGGCAGTTGAGTCAAAACATAAAAAAGTTCTTAGCTAAGGCTATTTAGTGCTTTGGACCGCTGGGTGCTTCTCACATTCTAGTCATCCTAGGCAGAGATTTAGAGGAAATCTCTAGCTTGGCCGGCAGCTTTGCTCTGGTTTTATAGAACATGGTTTCAGTTTGTATTGTTCCAGTAAATTTGCAGTGTCATTTTCTGTGTTCTGGGTTAGACCTACACTAAATGGCTAAAAGTATCGTCATTCCAAAATCCTGGGCATTAATATGGAGTTGGTCCCCTCTTTGCGGCTACAACAGCCTCCACTCTTCTGGGAAGGCTTTCCACTAGATGTTGGAACATTGCTGCGGGAACCTGCTTCCATTCAGCCACAAGAGCATTAGTGATGTCAGGCAATGATGTTGGGCGATTAGGCCTGGCTCATCCCAAAGATGTTCGATGGGGTTGAGGTCAGGGCTCTGTGCAGGCCAGTCAAGGTGTTACAAACGGAATTTGACAAACCTTTCCTGTATAGACCTTGCATTGTGCATGGGGGCATTGTCATGGTGAAACAGGAAAGGGCCTTCCCCAAACTGTTGCCACAAAGTTGGAAGCACAGAATCGTCTAGAATGTCATTGTATGCTGTAGTGTTAAGATTTCCCTTCACTGGAACTAAGGGGCCTGGCCCGAACCATGAGAAACAGCCCCAGACCATAATTAATCCACCAAACTTTAGAGTTGGCACTATGCAGTCGGGCAGGTAGCGTTCTTCTATCATCCGCCAAACCCAGATTAGTCCGTCGGACTGCCAGATGGTGAAGGGTGATTCATCACTTCAGAGAACGCGTTTCCACTGCTCCAGAGTCCAAAGGCAACAAGCTTTACACCACTCCAGCCGACACTTGGGATTGCGCATGGTGATCTTAGGCTTGTGTGTGGCTGCTCGGCCAAGGAAACCCATTTCATGAAGCTCCCGACGAATAGTTGCTTCCGGAGGCAGTTTGGAACTCGGTAGTGAGTGTTGCAACCAAGGACAGATGATTTTTCCACACTACGCACTTCAGTGGTCCCATTCTGTGAGGTTTTGTGGCCATTGTTGCTCCCAAACGTTTCCACTTTACAATAACAGCACTTACAGTTGACCAGGGCAACTCTAGCAGGGCAGACATTTTAAATTTGACGAACTGACTGGCTGGCATCCTATGACAGTGCCACATTGAATGTCACTGAGCTCTTCAGTACGGGCCATTCTACTGCCAATGTTCGTCTATGGAGATTGCACGGCTGTGTGCTAGATTTTATACACCGGTCAGTAACGGGTGTGGCTGAAATAGCCGAATCCACTAATTTGATGTATGAGGTATACTTTCTGATGAGCCAAGTAAGATACAATACTGTAGCTGTGTCCAACAGGTGTAAGGACCATAAGTGAAATGTGAATGGTTCTGACTGACCTCATCCCAGTGTCGTGCCTCCACGTGCAGATGCACCAGGGCCTGCAGGTCTCCCATCTTGGAGTAGGTCTCCGAGGCATAACCATGGTGCTTCAGCTTCTGGAAATAGGCCGCACACTTAGCCAGTGGTTCGCGCTCCGCCTTATCCAGCTTACGGGCTATGTCAATCAGCCTGATAGGGGAGTTGAGGAGAGATGAGATCAGATGGAGTGGGAGGGTGTGTGTGTGTTAATGTGTGTAGTATGGGAAGCTGTCAAGCCTGATAAAGCTTAACGGGGCCAACCAGTCTTTCCCTGTGTTTGTTATGCTGGGCCTGCCTTAGCCTAGGTGGTCTGGGCCAGAGTGGGGGTGTGATTGACAAGCAGCAGACACTGGGTCAGAGAGGGAGCCCGTGGGGAGCCCTGATAGGACCACAGGACCAGCCTTATGTATCTGCCTGCTTCCCAATCACACACCCACCACGCTTTCACATGACACCATGACTCACAGGAGGGACGAAACAAGGAGAACCAAGAGCTGTGTGGGTATGTATGTATGTACAGTGGGGCAAAAAAGTATTTAGTCAGCCACCAATTGTGCAAGTTCTCCCACTTAAAAAGATGAGAGAGGCCTGTAATTTTCATCATAGGTACACTTCAACTATGACAGACAAAATGAGAAGAAAAATCCAGAAAATCACATTGTAGGATTTTTAATGAATTTATTTGCAAATTATGGTGGAAAATAAGTATTTGGTCACCTACAAACAAGCAAGATTTCTGGCTCTCACAGACCTGTAACTTCTTCTTTAAGAGGCTCCTCTGTCCTCCACTCGTTACCTGTATTAATGGCACCTGTTTGAACTTGTTATCTGTATAAAAGACACCTGTCCACAACCTCAAACAGTCACACTCCAAACTCCACTATGGCCAATACCAAAGAGCTGTCAAAGGACACCAGAAACAAAATTGTAGACCTGCACCAAGCTGGGAAGACTGAATCTGCAATAGGTAAGCAGCTTGGTTTGAAGAAATCAACTGTGGGAGCAATTATTAAGAAATGGAAGACATACAAGACCACTGATAATCTCCCTCGATCTGGGGCTCCACGCAAGATCTCACCCCGTGGGGTCAAACTGATTACAAGAACGGTGAGCAAAAATCCCAGAACCACATGGGGGAACCTAGTGAATGACCTGCAGAGAGCTGGGACCAAAGTAACAAAGCCTACCATCAGTAACACACTACGCCGCCAGGGACTCAAATCCTGCAGTGCCAGACGTGTCCCCCTGCTTAAGCCAGTACATGTCCAGGCCCGTCTGAAGTTTGCTAGAGAGCATTTGGATGATCCAGAAGAAGATTGGGAGAATGTCATATGGTCAGATGAAACCAAAATATAACTTTTTGGTAAAAACTCAACTCGTCGTGTTTGGAGGACAAAGAATGCTGAGTTGCATCCAAAGAACACCATACCTACTGTGAAGCATGGGGGTGGAAACATCATGCTTTGGGGCTGTTTTTCTGCAAAGGGACCAGGACGACTGATCCGTGTAAAGGAAAGAATGAATGAGGCCATGTATCGTGAGATTTTGAGTGAAAACCTCCTTCCATCAGCAAGGGCATTGAAGATGAAACGTGGCTGGGTCTTTCAGCATGACAATGATCCCAAACACACCGCCCGGGCAATGAAGGAGTGGCTTCGTAAGAAGCATTTCAAGGTCCTGGAGTGGACTAGCCAGTCTCCAGATCTCAACCCCATAGAAAATCTTTGGAGGGAGTTGAAAGTCCGTGTTGCCCAGCAACAGACCCAAAATATCACTGCTCTAGAGGAGATCTGCATGGAGGAATGGGCCAAAACAGTGTGTGAAAACCTTGTGAAGACTTACAGAAAATGTTTGACCTCTGTCATTGCCAACAAAGGGTATATTATATTATTATATTATTGACCAAATACTTATTTTATACCATCATTTGCAAATATATTCATAAAAAATCCTATAATGTGATTTTCTAGATTTTTTTTGTTGTCATAGTTGAAGTGTACCTATGATGACAATTACAGGCCTCTCATCTTTTTAAGTGGGAGAACTTGCACAATTGGTGGCTGACTAAATCCTTTTTTGCCCCACTGTATGTATGTATGTATGTGTGTATGTGTGTGTGCTACCCACATGTCGACCCAGCCGTGTTCTCCTATGATGTCGATGGCTTTGAGGTGTTCTCCTGCAGTCAGGTACATCTGAGCAGCGGCCCGCGGCTCCTTGCTGTTCTTAGCCCAGTCGGCCTGCTTGGACATCAGCATGCGAGTGTTTTTAGGGTCTGCCGCGCCCACAAACTCCTACAGAGGGACAGGAAGAGAGGGAGGGTGGGTGAGACAGACAGGCCCATCTGGGTCAGGGCCTGGAGAGGGGGGACATGGAGTCACATAAACAGGGCCAGGATTCCCCCGCTGGTGTCCTCCAGCGCTAAAATAAATGGCCTCGAGGAACAGATGGCCACACAAATATACACACAAATATACAGCAGCCACAAAAAACGCACGCACACGCACACGCACACACACACACACACACACACACACACACACACACACACACACACACACACACACACACACACACACACACACACACACACACAGGGGAGGGGAAAGGAATTAGGCTTGTGTCATCTGCTACTCTGAACACACACACAGTGACCACTCCACACACAAATACACTAAACACGAGATTGTCTCAACTTCAATTGACCCCTTCATCAAAGAATTCCCATTCAACAACTGACACTTGGAAACGTGTAATGCTACAGCCTGTGTGTGTGTGTGTGTGTGTGTGTGTGTGTGTGTGTGTGTGTGTGTGTGTGTGTGTGTGTGTGTGTGTGTGTGTGTGTGTGTGTGTGTGTGTGTGTGTGTGAGAGTGTGTGAGTGTGTGTGTGTGTCATTGGAATAGCATACACACCCACAGCCCCGGTGGTTGGGTCCCCCAGATAGCATAAGAACACATCATAAGCCATGAAATGTATTTATAGAATTACAGGAAATTAGCTTTAAAACTGCAAAAAAAACATGTAGAATAGCAGGAAATTACTTCTAAAATAGCAATAATTTTTCAGAGCCTCTTGGTAAAATATTATGATATTAGCAATAAACCTGCACATTTTTCCCTATGCCCCCATGGCAAAAAAATGTTTCCTTAAAAATATGTATTTATTTATTTTTAAAATGTAAATGGTGTGCGAGTGTGTATTGCCGGGATAATATATAGCGAGACATCTAGTGATGTATGGGAAGATGAAAGATGTGGAGGAGATCTGCCAATGTACAGGTCCTCTATTTGGCATAAGTACACAGTGAGTGAAAACACATGCTGGGATCACCTCTACATGCTCCCGTAGTTTGAACGTCTGTGTGTGTGTGTGTGTGTGTGTGGGGGGTCTCACATGTTTGAACATATTGTATGTAGAGCCTGTGTGCAACGTGCATTAGTGTTTGGGTGTACAGTATAGGCACATTCAAACATTCATCGAAAGTCTGTGAATGTCCAATGTCTAACACTCACCTTTAGCCATGCTTGAGGTTATGCGAGTGTGTGAGTACTCGTACTCACCTTAGCGTACTCAAACATGCGCAGGTCCGTGTACATGCTGAGAGCTCTGGAGTCCAAGCCAGTCCTCTTGTAGAGCCTGGCAGCCTCGTGGAATTTCCCCTGGTAGGCATAGACATCCGCAAGGAACAGCTCAGTGTCGCTCTCACCTCTCTTCTTCCTCTCCTGCCAATCCATCGGCATGGACACAGAGAAAGACATGAGCTAACAAAGTGGAGTCAGTTTCACCCAGATACTCCACTATCAGTCCATACCCCGAGTTTACAAAACATTAAGAACACCTTCCTAATATTGAGTTGCTGGCCCATGTTGACTCCAATGCTTACCACAGTTGTGTCAAGTCTTGACACGGGAAGCTGTTGAACATGAAAAACCCAGCAGCGCTGCAGTTCTTGACACAAACCGGTGCGCCTGGCACCTACTACCATACCCCGTTCAAAGGCACTTAAATATTTTGTCTTGCCCATTCACCCTCTGAATGGCACACAAACACAATCCATGTCTCAAGGCTTAAAAATCCTTCATCTACTGTTTGAAATGGATTTAAGATCAACAAGGGATCATAGCTTTCCCCTGGATTCACCTGGTCATGTGTCATGGAAAGAGCAGGTGTTCTTAATGTTTTGTACACTCTGTTTATTTCATACAGTATGCACACACAGACACAAAGCCTGTTTCGTGGAATTCAATGACCCATTGTTTCCATGTCTACACTCAACACACAAAAAGAACATGACAATCAAAGACTGAAAGTCCAAAGCAGCTTTTTTAACTCAATATTAACTCATTGCTAGGTGACAATTAAGAACCTTACTGTGATTGTTTTCAATCAAAATAGCTTCTTAGCAAAGAGCAATTTCTCAAGCAAGAATTTTGCTAGGACTGTCTGGGAGTGGTCTGAGTGGGGAGGGGAAAACTAGCTGTTATTGGCCGAGGAACTCTCTTTTTTATTGGTCTATTAACTAATTTACCGCTTGGTGATGTTACCAGGCAGGCCAAAACTCCATCCCAACAAAACAGGCTGAAATTACAGGTGGTCTTTTCAAATAGCTCTTACACTAAATGTGCATTATCATATTTTTCAGTTTCACAGTATTATTCCAACCTCATAGTGTGGAAATATATAAAACACAGGAAATTCCGTTTTAGACTCCACTGGGCCTTTAATCAGGGAAACGCATGCAATTCCAACAATTCCCTTCCTCTGTCTCACCTTGATGCAGTGGCGTGTATTCATGGGTGCCAAAAAATGTACTAAGAAAAAAATCATTAAATAATTTATTTTTCGTCTCTCTGTGTTTTCAGAATTTTCCTTAAATTGACAAGAGGCTGAATATACTGTATCTCTCTAGAGAAAGCATCCGAGTGAGCGAAACAGCGCTCCTCTGTATCCGTATGTGCAGGCCAGCTATCTGGTCATAAAGAATATGACATTGTTGCAGCCCGTAGCATTGAATGCAAGGGAAGCCAGCGACCAATCACTGAGTGAGCTCAACTGTGAATGGTCCTGGCACACCAAAGAAAAGAGAAGCCAGTTTGGATTTGGCTTCACTCCTATCACAGAGAAATACATCATCGATAGAAACAACTTGAAATGTTGCATCTCGTTATGTTGTTGTCCTCCGGTGGCTAGCTAGCTAAACTTGGCCCTTTCCTAAATTAGCCATGGATGGAGACAGGGATTTGGACATGTGGTTTTAGTTAAATCCGCATACTGGCCAATGATTATAATGGGGATTCTGATCCAACCATAAACTGCATTGTGCCCCTGGCCTGAGAGGATGGATGTTCAATATGTAACTAGATGTAGAAGGCTAATGTTAACTAAATAACGTTGTCCATGAAAGGAAGTTAGGCTAGCCAGCAAGCATTTTAGCCAGGTAAATAAAAATTCTATAAAAGTGTGTACTGTATGACAGTACATAGACTGTTTCGTCAACATGAAAGAGAGGAGGATGGCATTCATTGGCATTTCTCTGCAAGTAGGGTGAGTCAACATATTTTTCTAACTTGCACAAACGCACACAAATCAGAACCATGGAGAGCCACACCATAAATGGTTTTTGGTATTTTTTAATTGTCACTGTAATAGACTAAGCATAGGTGATTAGATGATGTTGACTTGTACTAACTCTCCACGGTTCTAAATCAATGGTTGTTTAGTAGTCCGAATATGTCGGAAACATGTACTTTCTTGACCATGCTGTAGGTCATGTAACTATTGGTTACATGCATTATGCTTTGTGGACATCACCAGACAGAGGTTGCTCTCTGGTTTTGTGATTAAATAAAGGTGTGATTGAATTTATTTTGCCACTGTGTCTTCTTATTGTCTCGGCCTTAGGTCTATATATCACGGTCGCAAGGCATATGAACTAACAGGTTATAGAGCAAACAACGCAATAATCACAACAGATATGTTGTAATATGGCATCCGTTTCTGGCTTAGCTTTTTACCCATGCACCGCTACTGCTTTGATGACGTCATGGGCAGCTCTGGTCAGCCAGTAAATCCATCCTGATTAAAGCTATGTGGACTGTTCTGTTTTCTACAACCACAAACTCTGATCTTGGATTCATACAATTCAGACAAATCCATTATTCATTATTCATGTGAAGGGAGTGTGTCTGTGCCATATTGTACCTCAATGCTGTTGATGAGCTCCAGGTAGCGCAGGTCTCGTACTCTGATGAATGCCTGAAAGAGAGACACACGGGTAAACAGAATGAGTGGAACTCTTACAGTATCCAGAGAATCCACTCAGACCACATCCTTCAGCTATTCTATCACACTAATCAAACGAGGATGAGAGAGGTTCAACATACCAATAGCTTCAGGCTGCACCATCTAGTGATGGACACTAGCATTGCAGTGGTTCCTGGTTGAAAAAGTGTGTGTGTGTGTGTCTGACCTTCTTAGAGGTGTCAAAGTCGAGGCCCTCCAGTGCTTCCGTGGCCAGATCCCTCCAGTCACTGTCAGTCACACCCAGGCAGGCGATCTGATAGGCCTCCTTGAACATCCTCCTCTCCAGATACTGGTACATGGGAGCCGACTAGGGAGAAGGGAAAGGAAGAGGGAACCAGTCAATTCAACATATAATTAGAAACACAACTAAACAGAAGAAAAATAAAGCTCAGTTCTTCAAGGATTAGTCTTCCAGCCCACCTGAGGCACCTCCACGGCGGACATGGAGTACACGTGCAGGCAGAAGATCTTGGAGCCGTTGTAGCCCACCACGAAGCCCTGCAGCTTCTGCTGATGCACTGGGAAGTTACTGGCCTTGATGTTGAGGTAGCCACTGCCTGAGAAACACAGCATGTCCTCACACTGGGTGTTCCAGGCTACGCTGTTAGCATTGGGCTCCTGGGAAGTAGGGAAGGAAGATCACAGAGAGAGGGAAGTCAGGGGAAACAGAGGCGAAGGAAAGGAGTGGGACAGCAAGGGAGACGGGTGTTACACTTTACCCCCACAAACATAACCTGTGAACCCTAATTTTAAACTGAAGCCACCTCGACCTTGGCCTTAATAACTCTTGACCCCTAACCTCTGACCTGGAAGAGCAGCTCCTTGGTGTGGATGTCATAAACCAGGCAGGTGTTGTGTTCGTCCACCACGGCCAGCTTGCTGCGGGATGTACTCATGTCCAGACAACGCACAGACGTAGACTGCTTCAGCAGAGTGATGGCAAATGGGTTGTCAACAAAGATCTTTAGGATCTGAAGAGAAAATTAATACCACAGGATTTGATTGAATGACCCACAGGATTTGATTGAATTGAGGCACAGGAAATAGCATCTCAATAAGACTAACCTGGATAAATACAAGTAAGTTAGATAAGAGTTTGTGTACTGTATGTCTGTCTGTCAGTCATACTCACCGCTCCATTCTTCAGCCCCACCAGTAGGCCCTCTCTGCCCGGTGGGCCACCAATCACTTTGATGTAGCGAATCAGAGACTCCATAAGCCACTCCTTCTCCTTGATACTGGTGAAGGACAGACACTGCAGCCTCTTCTCCTGAAGAGGAGGGTCAGAGAGGAGACAGTGACAATTTGCCTGACGACTCGCTACATACTGCACTTCATTCTGAGATACTTCATTCTGCCATCATTGAAGTAATTTGTGGTGAAGTCAATATGAGGGGTGTTGTGCAAAACAAAGTCATCAGCGATTGGATAATTTCTAACCAATCAGCGTATCAAAGGCATTTACAAATTTTCAAAACCCTGCTTTACCCATATGTGTTCTGGATCTGACCCAACTCATCGGTTTCTGGGACTAATCAGAACGTCTAGAATGTGTTTGCGTTCTAGAAATCATTGGGGAGGTACTTAGATCCAGACTCATTGTAGAGAAGAAACTAACATCTGTGGGCGTGGCGTATCTTTAGAGCAAGGTGTTTGATAGCCAGACAAAGTAAGAATACCACCATGTTAAAACACCAGAGCATCAAACACAGGCATATCTATTTAGTATATTTTATGCATTATCTGGCCACTACTGTAATTCATTCATCACTACCATTTTGTCTAATTTTAATAGTTTACACTTGCTCTTAATATATCCTTCTAATCTTTCTATCCATATTTTTCATTCTCATTCAATGCTCTGTGAAGATCAAGTCTGATTTGATTTGACACAGACAACCACAGCCCGGTCAGAGGTTAGACAGTCTTAACAGAGAAACCATCAGCCTCAGTTGGTGAAGCTGTAGCAGGGCTATTAGAGGCAGATTTAAAGCACTTCTGTCACACACACACAGATTTAGGGGAAAATAATACACAGAGTTAACTCCGTACTGCTCCCCCTCCCCTCCTCCTCTCTGTCAAACCACAGAGACACAAACCAGAGAGGAAACCACCAGAGACATCCAGCCAGGTTCCACAGTGCTGTGTTGGTAACCTCTCACTCCTCCCCGCCTCATTTAGGCTGTCTGATGGCTGAGGAAAAGAGACTAAGTGACAGGGTCTCAATTTTTTTATTTCACCTTTATTTAACCAGATAGGCCAGTTGAGAACAAGTTCTCATTTCCAACTGCAACCTGGCCAAGATAAAGCAAAGCAGTGCGACATAAACAACACAGAGTTACACATGAAATAAACAAATGTACAGTCTATAACACAATAGAAAAGTATATATACAGTATGTGCAAATTAAGTAAGATTAGGGAGGTAAGGCAATAAATAGTCCATATTGGCGAAATAATGAACATTTAGCAGTTAAACACTGGAGTGATAATTGTGCAGAAGATGAATGTGTAAGTAGAAATACTGGGGTGCAAAGGAGCAAAAAAAGAAATAATAATATGGGGATGAGGTAGTTGAGTGGGCTATTTACAGATGGGCTGTGTACGAGTCTCCAGCTTCAGTGATTTTTGCAATTCTTTCCAGTCATTGGCAGCAGAAAACTAGAAGGAAAGGCAGCCAAAGTAGTAATTGGCTTTGGGGGTGACCAGTGACATATACCTGCTGGAGCGCATGCTACGGGTGGGTGCTGCTATGGTGACCAGTGAGCTGAGATAAGGCGGAGCTTAACCTAACAAAGACTTATAGATGACATGGAGCCAGTGGGTTTGGCGACGAATATGAAGTGAGGGCCAGCCAACGAGAGCATACAGGTCACAGTGGTGGGTAGTATATGGGGCTTTGGTGACAAAACATATGACACTGTGATAAACTGCATCGAATTTGCTGAGTAGAGTGTTGGAGGCTATTTTGTAAATGACATCGCCAAAGTCAAGGATCGATAGGATAGTCAGTTTAACGAGGGTAGCATGAGAGAAGGATGCATTGTTGTGAAATAGGAAGCCTACACCCTTAAGCTGGGGTAGGCAACTAGATTCAGCCGCGGGCCGATTTTTATCAGAGCGGATGGTCGGGGGCCGGGAAATAATTATAATAATTTGTACACTCGAAATTGACCACAACTAAGCCCATACAGAGGTTCTATTGGATTACATTGAGACATAATCACATAATGTCTCTTTTTTTATTTGTGGAAATACTTGGGAACAGATTTCCATGGTAATTGTACAGTCTTTTTTAACAACAAAAATAAAGAAAAAAAAACTAAAGAAAAAAAATGATTTTTTTATTTTTTATTTTACCAAAAACTTTGGGGGTCCCAATAAAAAAAACACTTGCAGGCTGTTTTTTGCCCACGGGCTGCCTGTTGCCACCCCTGCCCTAAAGGAGCACAGATACAGCTGGAGCCTATAAGAAGGATAGGAAGAAACATCTGGATGACCACTGGCTCTAACCATCCATCTCTGGCCTCTCTCTCTAGGGTGTTTTGGAGTAGCGACACAGCGCTAACCTCTAATTCACTGGGTTTCAAATATGATAACAGCATGCTAATGTCTCTCGGCAGGGTCTTTCGCAATCTGTCACCGATGCATTAGTATAATTCACATGAGACGATGTCTCTGCAGGCCAGTGTTACTGAGTCAGGCCAAATAGTTTGTGTTGGTATGGCACTTTAGGGACATGCTTATAACAGAGTGTTTGAGAAAAGCCTCAAGCCAAAAGCAAATCCCGGGACAACAGTTATTAATCAAAGTATTTAGTCTAAATACAGACATTAATGTGAGCAAATAATATGACACAACTACCACTATAGTTTAGATGTGTGTCTGGGGGAAGTAGGTGATAGGGTATGATTTTGGGATTGGGTAGAAGTCTCACCTGACACAGGATGATGTGCTGGGAGCAGACCACGAGCAGGTTGCACTCAAACTTTCTGCAGATCTTCTCCTTGATGCGGTAGTGCATGTCCGAGGAGTCGTCAGAGTACAGCTCGTAGATGAGGATCTTCTCAGGCAGCTGGATGGCCAGGCGGTTCCTGTAGATAGCTATCTTCTTCACAAGCTCTCTGCACTTGATCCTCACTGGGCATGAAGAAAGCACAAAAGTAGGAGGCACAGTTAGAACAGGGCATATAATCCCAGTCCCCAATAGTCCTGAATAGACCAGATGGTGTGACTCTACATAGCCTTCCAATGGGCCACCGTATTGCTTACACCCATCCAGTTCCATCAGATCTGCTAACACTGAAGAGGTAAAAGGTCACGCAACGTGCTACAGATTTGAATTTGAATAAAACAAACAGGCTTTTTCTGAATTCTAATAAGAGAAGTACAACACTGTGTACTGTCTAAATCAGAGCTATCCAACCTTGTTCCTGGAGCGCTACTGTCCTTTAGGTTTTCACTCCAACCCTAATCTAGCGCAACCTGATTTTAATAATTAGCTGGTTGATAAGCACAATCAGGTTAGTTACAACTGGGGTTGAAGCGATAACCTACAGGAGGGTAGCTCTCCAGGAACAGGGTTGGGGAGCCCTAGTCTAAATCAATCCACCTTTCTGTTCAGTGATGAGGTGCTGGACGATGACATCGGTCATGCTGTCTCTGTAGGCATAGCGGTCCTTGTACAGGCCGTGCACCGTGCTGAAGATGAGCTGGAAGAAGGCTATGGTCCCATCCTGGCAGCCCAAAACCTAAACAGAGGAGAGGAAATGAGAGTTCAATGTAGTAGTGGTTCCCATTAACACTTTCATGAAAAGACAGAGAGACTGGGTGTTCCTTCTTTTTGTTAGAGCCCTGTCTGAGACAATGCGGAGATGTCAGCAAGGTAGCACCTTATGCCCTCCCATATGAGTTGTTAGTATTAATATAATCCAAAATAAAGATATAGTGATATTACTTCCATGTTCTCTATGGGTGAACACAGATGCTTTCTCCACAAGTTAAAAAATAACTCATCTCTAAATGTGTCCCAAAGTGATATGAGGTTGCATCAACACTTGATCTGACAGATGACATCTGTAGCGTTGTCAGTAGCATTTTATCATTCCAGCTCTTCGTTCTTCACAACATGTCTCAGCATCATATCAGCACTATTTAAAATTATAGCGTTCCAATACAGTTCACTTTAGACACACACACGTAACACTCTCACACATTTACCCAAATGTACACACACGTGACGAAAAGAGACACACCACATAGTTGGAGTCAGGTTTGACTCTACAGGTCCACACCCAGGAGCTCTGCTCCCCGATGGTGCCGAGCCGCACCCCATCTTTGGTGTAGAGGGAGGCCTGCTTGTCCGAGCCACCCATCACAATGTACTCCCCCTTGGAGAAGTAGCTGACACAGCAGGGGTCATAGGTCAGAGTTCTGTCCTTCCCAATCTGAGAGAGAGAGGAACAGATATTGAAATAAAGTCTACTTCACATTTATTGACCTTTAACTGGGGTATGCTTGTCTAGGCCAAGGATTTCCCCTGACTTGGGGAATGACCTATTTTTTACCAGAGCCACAGGGTTGTGCACTATATCGGGAAAGCCTACAGTCCTTAGCCCATCCCCTTAAGCGCCTGACCAAAGAGATGGAAAAACACATACACACTTTCTTGCTTCTAAATAGGCTCTATTGTGCTGGCACTTGAAGTCCTTTTGCGCAACGTCATATCAGTTCCCCGACTCTGTGCATCTGTTTCTCCTCACGCTGAAAAATAACCGCCTGACAGTCCATTCTTTTACCCTGAAATAAAACCCTTTTGGACAACCTCCCTTTTTTCATTACAGACTACTCATAGCACGGTAATCAAACCAGCATGTTCACTTACACTGATAAACAGCCCAGTGACAACACATGAGACTAAGGTTCCATGGCAGGGTAATGAAACAGTGCATATTTGTCTGTAATTACAATATTACCCAGGGGGATATGGGGGAGGAGTAGTGACGGAATCATTATTAAATGGCCAAACAGGATCATTTCCAGTGCAGTGTTACGGTTTCAATAGTCCCTGACAGGCTAATTGCAACAGAAAATACAGGGATTAAAGGTCTCAGACAGTGGCCTCCTTAAGTGGTTTATGTGTTATCGTGGATGAGTGATAGCACCGAGGCCATTGGGGTTTCGTTGACCAATCACCGGTGCCCATCTGGGAGCACAACCTAAACCTGTGGTCATAACCTCTTGATCTGTAACCAATTCAGTGGTTAGAGTGTCCGTCCTGCGATTGGAAGATTGAGAGTTGGATCCTCGGGCCGAGTCATATCAAAGACTGTAAAAATGGGACCTAATCCATCCTTGCTTGGCACTCAGCATGAGATAGATTGGGGGTTGCGATATACTAACGTCCTGTGTACTTGGCTCATGCTCCTGCTCCCATGAGCTGTTTCGGCTCATACAAGTCAAGACTCATGAAGCGCTACTTACTTGATCTGTATGTAACAACTTTGTGTCCTACACACCAATGTGCTACACAGTAGTTTCTATTAAGCAAAGTTGCTCTTTTCAATATCTTTCACCACCACACCGTTTTATTTTATGTTAGACATGTAGACTATTTATTCATTTGCTGTGGAAACAAACCCAAAATGTTTATCTAACATGTTCCCACTATCCAGATGGGCCGGAAGAAGGCAAAAACATTTATTAAATTCCAGACGCCTGAAGTAAATGTTGGGGAGATGGTTCACGGACATGCGTTTTGCAGACACACACCTGTTTTCCACTGAGCTGGTAGAAGGATAGCTTCTGCCCCCAGTCTGCCACAGCCAGGATGTCATTGTGCTCATCCCTAAGAGAGACACTCCAACATGAATTTATATTTTCCACTTTAACATTCTGACAATTAAACTGGATTTAGAAAGATTTCAAATCTTATTCACCCAAAAGGTACATTAAACCCTACATCTCACTGGTATGGTAAAAGTAAGTGTCCTATATCATTGTGTTGCCTCCAAACAAATCTAGACCTAACCAAAGTATTTCCCTGAGCTTTGGTGTTACCTTTCTCAATTTCTCTGTCCTCCCTCTCTGCCTTCCCTACCTGAGCTGGCTGAAGTGGTCTGGATCAGAGAACCCTCCCTGCAGCATGGGCTCCTCCTCCTCTCCTTCAGGTCTGTCCGTCTCTGCTCCTCTTCCTACCTGCCTCTCTCTCTCCAGCTGCCTGCCTAGCCCCAGGACCTCTACCCTGCTACTGCAGCTCTGGCTGTAGGCGGTGTCAATGACCAGGCACAGGGGCTCTGGCATGCTGCTGTCCACATCCACCGCCTCGTCGTCCTCTCCCTCACAGAAGGGCATCCACTTCCACCAGTCCCTGTCAGAGCCTGCCTGGTCAAACACTGACACTTGCTGGCTGTCTACAGGTCATACACTGTCATTCTCTGATTTTCACTACCATGCTTGTTTCACATTGTGAACTGGCAGCTTAAAAAGACTCAATACAGAGAAATATCACTCAGAAAAAAACGTATTATTGTTGATTTCAAAAGCAATAAACCTTTACTCTCCAAGACATTGCACACACAGGTTTAAAATGTTTTACACAGCAAAAGGCCCACATGCGAGGTGAGTGACTCACTTGGAGGGGTTCCATGCGATGGACCAGATAGGAGAGGAGGATCCTCCTGGTCGCTCTATTTTCACCTTCTCCTCTCCGTTCTTATTCCTGATGCTCACCACCCCGTTCATCATGCCCAGGGCCAGGTACTGACCGTCGTTGGTCCACCTGCGCTCAAAAGGATTATGACAATACTGAACATAAGAGAGGCTATCCAAACAAAAAGGAGAGCAGCAATTTCTCAATACTCACCCACAACATGTTATCTTGCTGTTGACTTTGTGCTTGGATACAGATTTCTGTTCTGGGGACCACAGACCTAGAGAGAGAAACAAATTATACAGATGCTGCTCTTATGACTGCATGTCTTCAACATACCTTTCAACCCCTTCCCTGTAGAGGTGTAGAGGACAGGACAACCCCAGTGTACCACTCACCAAAGTCCCCAGAGGAGCAGGAGGCCAGCTGGTGGCTGACTGGGTTGTAGGCAACACACTGGATGGAGTCATTATGTCTGAGGAGCAACATACAAACAAAATATGCATAGTGAGTGAGCCAGGAGTGACCTCAACAGAACATAATGCTACTGATAATGTTGTAATGTGTGTAATAATCATAGAGATCCTATTAAATTATTCTAATTCCTAATTCTGTAGTAATAATGATCACTCACGTATATTTCAAAATACCCTCCAGTTTAGATGTCCAGATGATGATGCTTTTGTCAGCAGAACCTGAGGCAAACCGTTTCCCTACAGAGAAGCACAATGTGAGACCCAACAGACTCGTGTTTGTTAATTGGGAACATCCAGATTGGTGTGTTAAGAGTGTACTGTACTAAGTACCATCTTTGGCGTAGGCAACACAGTACACTGTGTCCTTGTGTCCTTTCAGAGGCTGAATGAGAGTTCCATCTGATGTGTCATACACCTGGAAAGACAATATGCAATACTTATTGTATGCAATTCCACTCTCCTCAACTTAGCTATGATTCGAAAACCAATGGCATCATCATCCCCAAACTCACCAAAACACGATTCCCAGCTGCCACAATAAGCTGGCTGCCATCTGGTTTGAAGGCAAGGTCGTAGATACTAGGGAGAAAATGTACTGCAATCACAATATGCTGAAAAACTGTTTCAATTATGCTATTAAGCCATAGGTAGCTGCTCTGCTAGTTAGCATTAATGTTCTAGCTGTGCTTAGCCACGCAAACAGATTACCTAGCTAACTAGCAACGTTATCACTCGTTAGTAGACAGATCATTTATTTTAAGATTGCATGAAATGGATAGTGAAAATCTTAGTAAACAAAGATAGTTTGCTACAGTTGGCTAACTAGCTAGCTAGCCAGCCACTGCGGGAGTTTACATAGTAACCGCCGTTGCTATCAACACTCCCAACTGTGCAACATCAGGCCTGTTGATAAAACTGTAAATGCAAAGGCTAGATTACCATTGCTCAACTTTGTCGCGATCATGTACTTTGTCAATCCACGTAGGAACTGCCCTCATTTTGCCTTTTTAACAAATTAAACAGATACACGTTAGGTTGTTCAACAGGTTGCTGTCTTTTCGTGGGGCCGAGGATCGTTTACATGGCAGGACCTGCTTGCTTGCTTGCTTGCTTGTGCGCAGACTCCCTTCTCTCTTTCCTGTCCTCCTTCCTGTGTTCTGCGCATGAGTCAAGCAGAGTCGCTCACAAAGTAGTTCACAGAACTTCATACAGCACAACGGCAGATACAATTTATCCAAATATGTTGATGTCATGTCCCCGAAATGCCTAGCACCCGACAACTTTATTAAACTTGATCATTAAGTAATATGCAACATTTTTCTAGAACAGCATGTGATGATGAGGCATGTAAACAAAACACAGCTGTCAGATCAAGCCTCTGCAAATGCATTACTTAGCTAGTTAGTTAAGTTAGCTAGTTAGTTAATAGTCACCTATTTTCCCAATCCCTATAACATGATGGACAGTGGATTGACTGTTCTAATTCATATTTTTGTTAGTGGCAGCTAGGTATAGAGCTTCAACTCCAGATAGATTGAGAGAGCAACATCATGACTGAAGATGAGAGGGAGGACTGGAGCATGAGGATCTCAGCCACATGAAACTCAACAGGGGACAGTCAGCTCCATCACAGGCTGTGAGAGGGACAGTCCACTTTTGACAAAAGTTGTGTTTCAACCTACTGACACCAACAACACGGTCACAACCAGGCTAAAAAAACAATGACCTCAACACAGAGAACACCATCACTGACAGACACTAATCCTGATGGAGAGGCAGACGCTATGGCTGTTCCTGGTTCAGATATGACAGTTAGAAAACAAGCTGGGTCCAATCCATCATATGCTCTCATTCTCAAGTCTTGTTGCATGTAAACATCACTGAAGTATGTCTGTATCTTACTGTTAGGGCTAGGGGCTAAGTGCTTTTCAGAGTGAGATCATAAAGTCAGATCAATAATTCCACATGAGGTGACTGATCTGTCTACCTCTGCAGTCCCCAGGGACAGAGGTTCCGTCCAGAGTGTCTCATCAAGCCTTCCTCCTTAAAGATGGCGGAGGGGATCTACAGATAGACAACTTTGATGTCACAACAGCCAGGAGTGGCAGTGCAGCTGTGACCCCACAGCCCAACCAGGACAGACAGAGGAATGGTCATCAGGAACACACACGTCACACCTAAGAGGTCACGGATGACAGGTAAAACACATACAGGCAGGACACAGAGGAGAATATGGAAGAGGGGGGTCGAATATTACGCCTTTCTCCAAATAACACAAAAAGAGCCTATTTCGCAAAATCCTACAAGCAGAGAACTCAGAGTTAGAGGAAAAGGCACTTTGTCAATTCAGTATACCCCTGACAGACCTCCCTTGGCCAGGTGAATCACAGACAGGCAGCTGGGAGAGACACAGAAACTGGCCACACATCAGACACCAATGAGGACATTAACGAGAGAAACATACAAACCTCTGTGAGAAGGGGTGATGATGATGGTGATGACAATGAGACTGAGAGGCGTCTGCAGGCTGTGTTGGCGGAGCCAGTTGATGATGTCGTACTTGAGAAGAGCCCCCAGAGGAGGCCAGGGCTGCTGTGAGAAAAGCAGGTCAGGCTGGCCCCGCCCACTGAGCTACAGGACGCTCTCATTGGTCAAGGAGAGTGGTTTCCTGTGTCACCTTTACATGTCCCAGTCCTTAGGGTGCAGTCTGCTTCTGAGAGGGGGAGGCTGAGGGTGAGAGAATGGGGGAGGGAAAGTGTGTGGGGGATATAGAGGCAGAGGTGAATGAAGAAGCGCTGCTATCATCTCCCCAGACCACTAGAGGACGGTGTACACCACTAAAAGATCCGCAGAGCAGTGTGTATGTGCATTGTGCTATGAGTTATGATGCATAATGTGTATTCACTATGATGCCTAGATATAGAAAATGTTTTACATCTTCTTGGACTTTCAGTGTATTGACAAATAACATGTTCAATGTTTGTAGTGATGCCTTAGGTGCCTGTTGTACCTGTTCTGCACAGAACTATTAGGAGAGAAACAGAAGACCAGTCCTTCTTTCAGCGGGAAGTAACTGAGAGATGGTCATAATTTAATAAATGGTTGAGCTTAACAGAACTTGCCATTCTTGGAGAGAAATGTCAGTTTAATAAAAAAACGTGTTTATTTGTTATCAAAACCCCTTTTTCTTAGATCTGCAGTCTGTCCCGGCACAGGTCTGAGACCCCCAGGAGGAAGTGGACCACTCTTCGCTCCCCCTTCCAGCTGGTGCAGGAGACCCTGTTCCATGACCCCTGGAAGCTCCTGGTGGCCACCATCTTCCTCAACAATACCAGGTTTTCCATTTTTCCTTTCAGGATGAAATGCAAATATTTTTGGCTAAAAAAAAGAATATTTGATTGAAGTGACGGATTTAGATAAGGTTAACTTTGTGTGTATGTTTGTGTGTGTGTGTGTGTGTTTACATAGGTGAAACCTCAGGACCATAAACTGAACAAGTACCATGCCTGGTTGTGGGAGAACCATGGGAGGTTGGGAATCTGAACTATGAGGAACTGCAATGTCACATTTTATCACAACCTGTTTTATTAATGGAAGAATATTCTAGTTATTATTCATTAGGCTTATAACCTGGCGGACATACCGGTATCTCTTGGACATAATCCAGAGATGAGCCTACTACTGATCCCATCTACTCTCAAGACTCAGTAGTAACATTCCATTGTCTTAATCAGTAACAAAGCAACTGTCACTCAACACGATTGTATTACATAAACTGTTTAATCATGTTTTATTAAAAGGCGATTGACAGATTTCTATTGAATTGGACTTTGATGTTGAGCCTCTGGAAATGCAACTGATAAATCAATCAAATGTCTTTATAAAGCCCTTTTTACATCAGCAGATGTCACCAAGTGCTTATACAGAAACCCAGCCTAAAACTCCAAAGAGCAAGCAGTGCAGATGTAGAAGCACAGTGGTTAGGAACAACTCTCTAGAAAGGCAGGAATTTATGAAGAAACATAGAGAGGAACCAGGCTTAGAGGTGTGGCCAGACCTCCTCTGGCTGCGCCGGTGGAGATTATATTGTAAGTATACATAGCCATTAAGGCTAAATTGTTCTTCAAGATGTTCATAGATGACCAACGGGGTCAAATAATAATTACAGTGGTTATAGAGGGTGCGACAGGTCAGCACCTCAGGAGTAAATGTCAGTTGGCTTTTCATAGCCGAGCATTCAGAGGTCGAGACAGCAGGTGCGGTAGAGAGAGGGATGGAGGAAATAGCAGGTCTGGGATACGGTAGCAGGTCCGGTGAACAGGTCAGGGTTCAAAAGCCGCAGGCAGAACAGCAGAAATTAGATGAGCAGCACGACAAGTTAGCACATCTGGTAAACGGGTCAGGGCTCCATAGCCACAGGCAGAACAGCAGAAACTGGATCAACAGCACAACCAGGTGGACTGCGGACGGGGACAGCCAGGAGTCGTCAATGCCAGGTAGTCCTGAGGCATGGTCCTAGGTCTCAAGTCCTCCGGGAGGAGAGAGAGAGAGAGAGTGAGAGAAAGAGATGTGAGAATTAGAGGGAGCATACTTAAATTTGGAGAAATCAGTGGAGATTTTGAGTAGCCGTGTGCCACCACCGCAATGACCAGATGATCTCAGACTATGAGATAAAACATAGTCAGATGAAGAAAGAGCAGCTGGAGTAGCAGTGTAGGGGTGAATTAAATTAAGGTTAAATACAAAATTTAAAAATGTGGGTCTCCTGTCTTTCACGAGGTCACCAAATTAAACAACTTTGACAGGATTGTTCTTTAATAAATAACCACAGACCATTCCCACATTCTCAAAAATAGAAATATTGTTTAATTATTCAAACTTTTGAATGTCCATGTGTCTCCCTGTGTTCCACAGTTTACATTCCAATCTCGAACACTACAGAGCATAGAGGCTGCGCATTTTATTACCCACCATAAAACAGATGACTTCCCGCTCTACCCTCTCTACGAGAGAGAGAGCACGCTGTAGAGCGGACCTACTGTAACCTGATCCTTCAAATCGTCACAGGAGAGTTATGACATTGGCAAAGTGGGCAAACTTAGGCAAGAAAAGCCAACAACGAACAGTAAGCCATCGTACTCATGTATAAAACAACAAATAATGAAAGAAAAGCATTTTTCATTTTTTTGAAGTTAGTGTGGGAGAGGTGGAAAAAATATTGTTATCAATAAATAATGACAAATCCCCTGGCATTTACAACTTAGATGGAAAGCTACTGAGGATGGTAGTTGACTCTATAGCCACTCCTATCTGTTATATCCTTAATCTGAGCCTAGAGGAAAGTCTTTGTGCTCAGGCCTGGAGGGAAGCCAAAATCATTCCACTACCCAAGAGTGGTAAAGCGGTCTTTACTTGTTCTAACAGCAGACCTAGCAGCTTGCGGCCAGCTCTTAGCAAACTCTTGGAAACAATTGTGTTTGACCAAATACAATGCTACTTCTCTGTAAACAAATTAACAACAGACTTTAATCATGCTTTTAGAGAAAGGCACTCAACATGTACTGCACTGACACAAATGACTGATGATTGGTTGAAAGAAAAGATTGTGGAAACTGTACTGTTAGATTTCAGTGCAACCTTTGATATTATTGACTATAACCTGTTGTTGAGAAAATGTGTGTTATGGCTTTCCAACCTCTGCCATAGGGTGAATTCAGACCTGTATATCTAATATAACTCAGAGTGTTTTCTTTAATGGAAGCTCTAATGTCAAACATGCACAGTGTGGTGTTCAGCAGGGCAGCTCTCTAGGCCCTCTACGCTTTTGTATTTTTACCAATAACCTGCCACTGGCATTAAACAAATCATGTGTGTCCATGTACAATACCAGTCAAAAGTTGACACACCTGCTCATTCAGGTTTTATTTATTTGTACTATTGTTTCCATTGTATAATAATAGAGAAGACATCAAAACTATGAAATAACACATATGGAATCATGTAGTAACCAAACAAGTTTTAAACAAATATTTACATTTTAGATTATTCAAATCAAAGTGGCTACACCCTTTGCCTTGATGACAGCTTTGCACACGCTTGGTATTCTCTCAACCAGCTTCATGAGGTAGTCACCTGGAATGCTTTTCAATTAACAGGTGTAATGCATTAATGTCAATCAGTTGTGTTGTGAAAAGGTAGGGGTGGTAAAACACCAAGTCCATATTATGGCAAGAACAGCTCAAATTAGCAAAGAGAAATTACATTCCATCATTACTTTAAGACATAAAGATTAGACAATACTGAAATTTACAGCCGCAAAAAAAGTGCAGTCGCAAAAACCATCAAGCGCTATGATGAAACCGCCACAGGAAAGGGAAAGGGGATACCTAGTCAGTTGTAAAACGGAATGCCTTGAACTGAAATGTGTCTTCCACATTTAACCCAAACCCTCTGAAGCAGAGAGGTGCGGGACGCTGCCTTAATCGACATCCACGTCTTTGGCGCTCGGAGAACACTCGGTTAACTGCCTCAGAATTACAGATTTTTGCCTTGTCAGCTCGGGGATTCAATCCAGCAACATTTTGGTTACTAACCCAATGCTCCAACCACTAGAAGGAAGACCCAGAGTTACCTCTGCTGCAGAGGATAAGTTCATTAGAGTTACCAGCCTCGAAATTGCAGCCCAAATTAATGCTTCACAGAGGCCATGGTCAAATTGCTTAAACCACTACTAAAAGACACCAATAAGAAGAAGACACTTGCTTGGTTCCAAGAAACACGAGCAATGTACATTACACCAGTGGAAATCTGTCCTTTGGTCTGATGAGTCCAAATTTGAGATTTTTGGTTCCAACCACTGTGTCTTTGTGAGATGCAGAGTAGGTGAACAGATGATCTATGCATGTGTGGTTCCCACCATGAAGGAGGGAGGAGGAGGTGTGATGGTGTGGGGGTGCTTTGCTGGTGACACTGTCTGTGATTTATTTAGAATCCAATGCACTCTTAACCAGCCTGGCTACCACAGCATTCTGCAGCGATACGCCATCCCATCTGGTTTGATCTTAGTGGGACTATCATTTGTTTTTCAACAGGACAATGACCCAACACACCTCCAGGCTGTGTAAGGTCTATTTGACCAAGAAGGAGAGTGATGGAGTGCCTGTCCTCCACAATCACCTGACCTCAACCCAATTTAGATGGTTTGGGATGAGTTGGACCGCAGAGTGAAGGAAAAGCAGCCAACAAGTGCTCAGAATATGTGGGAACTCCTTCAAGACTGTTGGAAAAGCATTCCTCATGAAGCTGGTTGAGAGAATGCCAAGAGTGTGCAAAGCTGTTACCACCCCTACCTTGTCACAACACAACTGATTAGCTCAAACGCATTAAGAAGGAAAGAAATTCCTCAAGTTAATTTTTAAGAAGGCACACCTGTTAATTTAAGTGCATTCTAGGTGACGACCTCATGAAGCTGTTTGAGAGAATGCCAAGAGTGTGCAAAGCTGTCATCAATGCAAAGGGTGGCTATTTGAAGAATCTCAAATATAAAATATATTTTGATTTGCTTAACACTTTTTTGGTTACTACATGATTCCATATGTGTTATTTCATAGTTTTGATGTCTTCACTATTATTCTACAATGTAGAAAATAGTAAAAAAATTAAGAACATTTGAATTAGTAGGGGTGTCCAAACATTTGACTGGTACTGTAGTATGCTGATGATTCAGCCATATATGCATCAGCAACCACAGCTAATGAAGTCACTGAAACCCTTAACAAAGCATTGCAGTCTGTTTTGGAATGGGTGGCCAATAATGAACTGGTTCTGAACATCTTTAAAACTAAGATAATTGTATTTGGTACAAATCAAGTTCTAGACCTCAGCTGAATCTGATAATGAATCATGTGGCTGTTGAACAAGTTGAGGAGACTAAATCACTTGGTATTACCTTACATTGTAAACTGTCATGGTCAAAACATATAGATTCAATGGTTGTAAAGATGGGGAGAGGTCTGTTCGTAATAAAGAGACACCACACTCCACAAAGCAAGTCCTGCAGGCTCTAGTTTTATCTTATCTTGATTATTGTCCAGTGCTGCAAAGAAAGACCAGGTTAAGTTGCAGCTGGTCCAGAACAGAGATGCATGTCTTGTCCTTCATTGTAATCAGACTGCTAATATTAAAACGATGCATTTCAGTCTCTCTTGACTAAGAGTTGAGGAAAGACTGACTGCGTCACTTCTTGTTTTTATAAGAAACAATGTGTTGGAAATTCCAAATTGTTTGCATAGTCAACTTAAACACAGCGCTGATACACAAACTTACCCCACAAGGGGTCCGTACCGGAAGATAACGTCACTGACTCAACCCACTCAAGTCGAGTATAGTGAAAAAAGCCTGGCCCCTTTTGATAAACCGTGTCCCCTTTTTCTAGTGGAGATGAATGTGTTCCTTTATTGGGGATACTGAATATTCTCCATCAATCTAGCTCTGTACAGCCATCCTCTGGCTATAGCTCACCCAGCCCTAGTTCACATGCTAATAAACATTCTTCAATAGGACACCGGAGCATTGAACTACGCTCGGCTCCAGCTTTTTCTCAGGTCTGTACACAAGTAACCTGATTCCCAAGGCAACCTTGCCAGACCCAGGTGATTGCATTTGTTTGTACTATTCCTATTTAAATCCAAGTTATCATAGTCTTGAAAGTAAATATTTGAAAAGGAAGTAGTTTGCATGTTTAATTCAACAATTTACTGTTATGAAAATGTACTTCTGTTATGTGTGAAAGTTGACTGACCCTTTAGAAGTGTTTAACGCACAAAGACTGGACCACTGCTGGGGAAACCCAAAGCACAACTCTGTCTATGGAATGAAACTTTGATGTTTCAAAGGAATGGTTTACTATCAGTTTGTACTGTGCATGTTTGACTATTTGAATGTTCAGTGTTTGTACTGTGCATGTTTGATTTATGTTTCTCAACATCACCACAGCTGCTGTTCGCCAGAATTCCACACCTGTGTCTATTCCTCGATGCACACCTGTCCTACAAAGTCTCTACCATATGGTCATTCCCCTGACATTGCCCATCATCTGACCTGCCTCTGCAGCACTGACAGTCAGCCAGGTGTGAATTGACTCCAAGATACAGCAAATTCAAGTGTTTACATTATTTTAGCCTGCTTTTGTGTGAAAATTTCCAATCTGGCTGGCAGTTTGTCCCCAGACTGTAACCCCTCTGGTCCATAGGCAGCCGGTCAGCCTGGAGACCCCTGATGTGCATCACCACAACCACCTGAGGGCACTAGTCATGCACAGAAAGGAGCACTACAGGAGAGTTTGCCCAGTAGTAAAACATAAGCCCGATACTGATATAAAAATGGCATATTTCTCTTTTGTTCGTCTTTTAAAAATTTTTACACCCTTTTTCTCCCCAATTTCGTGGAATCCAATTGTTAGTAGCTACTATCTTGTCTCATCGCTACAACTCCCGTACGGGCTCGGGAGAGACGAAGGTTGAAAGTCATGGGTCCTCCGATACACAACCAAGCCGCTCTGCTTCTTAACACAGCGTGCATCCAACCCGGAAGCCAGCCGCACCAATGTGTCGGAGGAAACACTGTGCACCTGGCAACCTTGGTTAGCGCGCACTGCGCCCGGCCCGCCACAGGAGTCACTGGTGCGCGATGAGACAAGGATATCCCTACCGGCCAAACCCTCCCTAACCCGGACGCCGCTAGGCCAATTGTGCTTCGCCCCGCGGACCTCCCGGTCATGGCCGGTTACGACAGAGCCTGGGCGCGAACCCAGAATCTCTGGTGGCACAGCTAGCGCTGCAGCACAGCACCATTAATCCCTGCACCACCCGGGAGGCCGAAAATGGCACATTTCTGCTGTACTACACCGGCTCCAATACCTGTCAGATGTGGCAGGGCTTGTAAACCTTTACAGACTACAAAGGGAAGCACAGCCGCGAGCTGCCCATTGACACAAGCTTCGAGGCAAGTAACACTGAAGCATGCATGAGAGCATCAGCTGTTCCGGGAAGACTATGTAATCACGCTCTCCGTAGCCGATGTGAGTAAGACCTTTACACAGGTCAATATTCACAAGGCCGCAGGGCCAAACAGATTACGAGGATGTGTACTCCGAGCATGCGCTGACCAACTGGCAAGTGTCTTCACTGACATGTTCAACCTGTCCCTGACTGAGTGTGTCATACCAACATGTTTCAAGCAGACCACCATAGTCCCTGTGCCCAAGAACACTTAAGGTAACCTGCCTAAATGACTACAGACCCGTAGCACTCACGTCTGTAGCCATGAAGTGCTTTGAAAGGCTGGTCATGGCTCACATCAACACCATTATCGCAGAAACCCTAGACCCACTTTAATTTCCATACCCCAACAGATCCACAGATGATGCGATCTCTATTGCACTCAACACTGCCCTTTCCAACCTGGGCAAAAGGAACACCTATGTGAGAATGCTATTCATTGACTACAGCTCAGCGTTCAACACCATAGTGCCCTCAAAGCTCATCACTAAGCTAAGGACCCTGGGACTAAACACCTCCCTCTGCAACTGGATCCTGGACTTCCGGATGGTCCGCCCCCAGGTGGTAAGGGTAGGTAACAACACATCCATCACGCTGATCCTCAACACGGGGGCCCCTCAGGGGTGCGTGCTCAGTCCCTTCCTGTATGCCCTGTTCACTTGCCGATGACACAACAGTGGTAGGCCTGATCACCAACAACGATGAGACAGACTATAGGGATGAGATCAGAGACCTGGCCATGTGGTGCCAGGACAACAACCTCTCCCTCAACATGATCAAGACAAAGGAGATGATTGTGGACTACAGGAAAAGGAGGACCGAGCACGCCCCCATTCTCATCGACGAGGCTGCAGTGGAGCAGGTTGAGAGCTTCAAGTTCCTTGGTGTCCACATCACCAACAAACTATCATGGTCCAAACACACTAAGCCAGTCGTGAAGAGGGCATGACAAAGCCTATTCCCGCTCAAAAAAAATTTGGCATGGGTTCTCAGATCCTAAAAAGGTTCTACAGCTGCACCTTCGAGAGCATCCTGACCGGTTGCATCAATGCCAGTATGGCAACTGCTCGGCCTTCAACCGCAAGGCACTACAGAGGGTAGTGCATACGCCCAGTACATCACTGGGGCCAAGCTTCCTGCCATCCAGGACCTCTATACCAGGCAGTGTCAGAGGAAGGCCCTAAAAATTGTCAAAGACTCCAGCCACCCTAGTTTAGACTCCAGCCACCCTAGTCATAGACTGTTCTCTCTGCTACCGCACGGCAAGCAGTACTGGAGCTCCAAGTCTAGGTCCAAACTGCTTCCTAACAGCTTCTACCCCCAAGCCATAAGACTCCTGAACAGCTAATTAAAGGGCTACCCAGATCCTTCTTTTACACTGCTGCTACTCTCTGTTTATTATCTATGCATAGTCACTTTAACTCTACCTACATGTATATATTACCTCAATTACCTCGACTAACTGGTGCCCCCGCACATTGACTCTGTACCGGTATCCCCTGTATATAGCCTCGCTATTGTTATTTTACTGCTGCTGTTGAATTATTTGTTACTTCTATTTTCTATTTTTTTATTAACTTTTTTTCTTAAAAACTTCTTAAAGCATTGTAGGTTAAAGGCTTGTACGTAAGCATTCCACTGTAAGGGCTACACCTGTTGTATTCGGCGCATGTGACAAATCAAATTAGATTTTTTATAATAAAATGTTTCTCTGGGGCTTCGTTAGGTGTCACCAGATGTGGCAGAAGCCATTCTACAGAACCTGCACTGAGAGAGTACAGGTCAAAGCATCCTCGTCTGAATTATTCCTTTCCCTCCTATACCTAGCTGAGCTTCTGTCATGTTTATGTATCTCTCCGTCTCTCTATTTTCCAGGAAGGAGGTATGTGAGCAGCTGAATGGAGGAGAAGAGGGTGGGGGGCTGATGCTGCAGCTGGCCAGTAAGGCAGAGTTTTTTTGGATCGCTTGGCTCTGTCCAGTCAGAGAGAGCAAAGGATACAACACAGAAGAGAGGAGTTAGTACAGAAATGAGAATAGGAGAGTAATACACACACAGGGACTTATTCCTAATGTGAGATTTTGTACTTATTCCTAATGTGAGATTTTGTACTTATATATACAGTATATATATTCAATTGTATGCGCAGCTGATGGAGCATAGCTAGAGGGGCAGGACATTGCTCTCTGGAGATCCTGATGGAGAGAGAACTGCTGTGCCACAAGCACAATTAACTGGAGCGGCACACTGAAATAGAAGCACACACACACACACCTCTGCTAACAGTGTCTTACATAGCTAGCATTCTAGGGTGTTTCTCCTGTATCTGTTTCCTTGAATGGCTTTAATCTATCATCTCCATGCAACGGCAGTATTTTATTAATGTCTTCAGCAATGAGCAGCATGAGTTCACATTAAATTTCTTTCAACAGCATGTCAAAATAAAATGGTAAGAGAGGTTATTGGAAAGCTAAAAACAGAACACTAAACTCAGAATTCTTCCTTTTTAATAATGATCATAATGCAAAGAACTGCAGTTGAAATGTAGGCCTAACACACACACGTTATATAATAAAAGGACATGATTATTAACAGCTAAAATGGATATTATTGAAAACAACATCTGGAAGGTTGAAAATGAAAAAAGATGGATAATTTGAATAACAATTGTGCTAGATCTAGTAGCTACTGAGGATGAGGGGGGAATAATGTGGAGGGATATGATTGATCAGATATCATTTAGTTGCTTCAACTGTAAAATGTTGACACCTCTGATAAATACACTTGTGCATTTCATTGTACAGTACCCCATATTACCTGGTGCTGATCAAACTCAATGTATCACACACACACACACACACACACACACACACAATAAAAATCAGAAAAGGTCTTTGCTAAAAAACAAAAAATACATTTAGAAAGGACCTATTGCAAAACAATGAAATGGGAGACATCTTCAAGAGGACTAGAGTATTGTACTCTCACATACACACACAGATTGCTCAGGCAGTAGGTTTAGGGGGAGGTGAAGCAGTAGTGATTATCCTTGTATCCTGGTTGTACAGTTTAGAGGGAAACAAGCAGCTCTATAAAGTCTTCCATGCCAATCATGTGATAATACATACAGTATAGCCTCTCAGATCCTTTTCTCGTGCATTCATACAGCAAGAATCTGTCTGTGCAGAAACACAGATAAACACAGTCATAATATGAACAGGATTATAAATAAACAGTGTTTTAACATGGGATGGAATTCAACTGGCGCAACAGGATACATCAGTTATTTCCTTAACAAGTCCACCATAGCAGCAGCCTTCAGTGCAAAGCCCCAATGACAATCACATTCTCACCCTCCATCTCCCATCACCACGGGAACACCCTCTGTTCCTCAGTAAAAAGGTGAAATGATGAACAGGAGATGCTGATGAGGTAAGGGGTGCCTAAGAAGTTTGATTTGTGATGAGTGGAAATGGACAGAAATGAACATTTGAGTCATTTAGCAAACACTCCTATCCAGAGCAATTTACAGGTGCAATTAGGGTTAAGAGCCTTGCTCAGGGGCACATTGACATATTTTTCACCTAGTCGGCTTGAGAATTCTAACCTGCGACCTGGTTTGAACCATATATCATTTTAGAGCAAAATTTTGTCCAGTGGAAGATACAAATGCATAATAACTTGGTAACAATCAGTAGTGGTCTTATCCTACCCCTACTCCGTCCCTTCCCTACCCCAGAGTCGAGGCAAGAGGGTTGGGTTTTGTCTCCCATATAAGTGCAGACAGACACCCCAGTCTCCTTAGTGTCTTCTCAGTGTTTTTGGATCAAGTAGTACCTGGTCTTCTTCTATATTCACTCCCTCCATTGAGCTCTCTGATTTGACCTTCCTCTGAGCTCCATGTTCTCTTATTCACCTCCCTCTAACATTTGGTTAGAGTTCATATTCCAGTTCATATTCCAGAAGAACCACAATAATCCCAAACCTTTTCAAGGCATCCTTTAGGACCCCTCTTCTCCCACCCTAACCCCTACCACCCCAAAGTAGTATAGTACATTCCTGAATGGCTAGCATTCCTGTAGCCGTCCCACCCTCAGTCTTTGTCACCCACATCGGCTTGCATTCAATGAGTTCCTTCATCTTTCCCATATCCCTGGCTCCTGATAGGCTAGCGTCCCTTCAGGAAGCCGTCCAGCATGCGATCACCTTTCTCTGATAGCCAGTATCCGGCCATGGCGGCCACGCCCCCGATGAAAATGGCGGTGAAGACCATGTCACCCTTGGCGGCAAGCGTTGCTAGGGCACAGATGACCACGCCAAAGAACATCTGCTGCAGGACAAGTACCTCGTCATCAGTCATGTCATCAAACAGGCCCTTCTCTGGACCACCTGATGAGGAGAGAGAGAGAGAGATGCTGTGTATATAGGAGTGAGCCAAGTAGAGAGAACTATCAAGGGTGCTCGCATGTCCTACTGTAAGGCTGGTTCTCCACACAGATGCTGTCCCTTCGGATGAAGCCGTCAGCACATTCACAGCGGAAGGAGCCCTCTTCATTGAAACAAGCCTCATTCAGCCCTGGACACGCTATCACCCTCTCACTACACTCATCCACATCTAGGAGGGAGAGAGAGAACATGGACAGAGTGACACCCATACCAAGACAGAGACAGATGTACACTACAAGTAAGTAGTCAGGCTGCTGTAACAGAAGGTTCATCTGATTGGCCAAACCATCTATAGATGAGTAAAAGAGAACCACACAGACAAATTAAAACACAGCCGCGTCCCTCACCAAGACATTTGGCTCCTCTGAGCTTGTATCCCCTAGCACATTTCTTACAGCGGGCAGGACCACTGCCCATACAGCCCACACATGCCTGGTCACAGCCTGGCACAGAGGAAAGAGAACAGAGGTCTGGGGCAGAACACAGGTTTCCCAACAACACAAACCATCATTACTCTGTTGCTAGCAGATAGTAGAGGGAGAGCCTACAGTACTCTGTTACTAGCAGATAGTAGAGTGAGAGCCTACAGTACTCTGTTACTAGCAGATAGTAGAGGGAGAGCCTACAGTACTCTGTTACTAGCAGATAGTAGAGGGAGAGCCTACAGTACTCTGTTACTAGCAGATAGTAGAGGGAGAGCCTACAGTACCTCTGCACTCGTACGATCCATCTGTGTTGTGGCAATATGTGTTGGAGAGACATCGAGCCAACTCTGTGCCACACTCATCAGTGTCTGGAAACAACATTCACAAGTTAAACACTGTAGTAGGGATTTTCAAGGTGAAAAAAAAGAAGGGCAGTCACAGATGAAGTCAATCAAAATCAATCTGGTTTAATACAAGTTGCAACAGGGAGACACCTCCAGCACAGAAAGAGACCATGTCTAACCTGTCTTCTCTAAGCAGACCCTTATATTCTAATCTATTCTCACAGAACCAACGTTCTGAAAACACCTACTAACAGGCTTGAATCACAGTGTCACAGAATCACAGTGTCACAGAATCACAGTGTCACAGAATCCAACAACAATCAGTGTCCTCGGTCCTTTTACCTCCAGATATGAGAACAATCCATTTAGTATCAAGTCTAATGACCATCAACCTGTACACAAATGGGTGTCACAAAGCATTGTGTTAATAATTACTCGTAACTGAAACTGAATTTCTCCATTACAAGCACAGATACAAAGTAAGAAAACTAACAGAAGACACATGCTCTCTCAAATACACACACAAAAGCCAAATACTCACCAACACACTTGTTGTCATGGAGGATCCACCCAGGTTTGCAGTCCACACATTTGTAGTCCTCTGGCCCTGAGCATTTTTTACAAGAGTGGTAGCATGCTAGACATAACACACAGAGAAGAAGTGATTAGTCTGTGAGACTTCTACATGAGATTGGTTGAGAATAAGCCAGGCTGTCTGGTTCATGATCAGACAGGCAAAACTGTTTCTGATTGGGTACCTGCACAGGCTGGTGTGCTGTGATTGGAGCTCTTCTCTCTGTAGTAGCCATCTGCACAGCTCTGACACAGCTGACCAAAGTACCCCGGATCACACACACACTCTCCATCTCCCAGACGGGTACCCTCTCCCTCACAGCGACCCAGACCACCACACACACCTCCAGGACCGGACAGACACTCTGCACCACAAGAACACACAGGGTTAATAATGTGACAACAGAGAGAGAACTATAGCGAGAACTATCGTGTGTGTGTGTGTTCAATACCTTTGCAGTCTGGGCCAAAGCGTCCTGGGGGACAGCAGAGTCGGAGCTCCTCTATACACAGCCACTCAAATAGATCTGGAGCCTCCTGCTGCCTACACACACAGAGACAATCACAAGGTCAGGGATGAGAGGGGAAGGACACACACACATAACAATATAATACACAGGTGTGTAAATACAACAGTAAAACAAAAGTGATTATACATATACCACATCTACATGATCACACACATACCGGTGGAACCACCATGTCTCCACTTGGTCCTCTAACTGCTCCAGCAGTTTGTTACAGTCAAAGTCAGATTTCTCACATGCTGCCTCCACTATCTCCAGCAGCCTGGTCTCACTGAGAACCAGGAGGAGAGGAGACGTGAGTAATGTGGAACACTTCACTAGAGAACAGAGCACAGAGAAAACAAATACACCCTCCTATTCTCCATTATGTACTCTAGGAGGATCTCCGACACACGCTCGCTCACTCTCACAGACACACACAGTGTGGCCTAGTTTTGAGAGGCTGTCATATTGTGTAAGGACATATGTGGTGTAGAGCCCTAGTCTTGTCAGTATTGTACTGTACTGGTTCAGCATCGCCTTGGCTCAGTCATGAGGAGTCTAATTCAGGTCAGAGGCATCAGGTAACAAGCCTTCATAGCAACACAATAAAGGTGCATTGGCCATTCAACAACATGCTACGGCTTGTCAGGGATTAGCAGGCCTCGTGGGCTTTCCTCTACATAAACACAGATGTGAGACTGCAGGTCTTATTAAAAAGACTGCAGTTCCTATGACTGTATATTTGTGGAGATTCTAGTGACAGGCCTAGTGGAGCCATAAGTACCTGCGAGCATATTTAGCCAGCTTCTCCTCCTCCCAAGCAGTGTTCCCACCCCCAAAGTTTTTATTGGATGTTTTCTCCAGGCCCTGAAGAAAATGTGTTTTAATGAAAGACCACCAGGTGAAGACAGAAACAGAACAGCAAGGAGAGTAAAATGGCAGCTACTGACCGAAACATAAGCAATAAGAAAAAGAGATACCAATAGATACAAAAATGACAATATGACCGACAAAACCGATCAACAGACTGAGGGAATGAGAGAGACAGAGATAGAGACTCCTACCTTGATGAAGCTGTCAGTTAGTTTGCGGCAGGTCTGACATGGTGCAGTCTGTACTTGTACCACAGACAGCACAGAGAAGAGTACCAGGCCAGGGAGCAGGGGCCACGACCACCACATGGCTTGGACTACCTACCACTCAGCCACTGAGAACAGAGACAGGGGATTCAGACAGAGCAATTCTCTCGGGAGATAGTACAGTCGGCATTTGAATGTGAGATATTCTAGGTCGGGTGAACAGAAAGACTTGAGTTCCTGTATATTATCACAGTTACACCATAAGTTGTTAATCATAAAACATATACCAACACTCTTCTGCTTCCCGGAGAGATGTTTGTTCCTGTCAGCGCGATGTACTGAGAACCCAACTGGCTTTACAGAGTCAGACAGTGTATCTCGAGAGAGCCATGTTTCCGTGAAGCAGAGTATGTTACAATCCCTGGTGTCTCTCTGAAAAGCAACTCTTGTCTTGAGTTCATAAATGTTATTATTCAGAGATTGGACATTAGCGAGTAAAATACTTGTGAGCAATGGGTGGCGTGCATGCTTCCTAAGTTGGACCACAAGACCGCCTTAAGTACTTCTTCTCCACCGGCGTTGTTTTGGGTCTGCCTGCGCTGGGGAGAGCAAACAAAAGACCTGCTACAGGGAAGTCGTAACCCTGGTCATAACGCTGGAAGTTCTGGTGAGTTACCGCCACTCTAATATCCAACAGTTCTTCCTGGCTGTATGTAATGACAATTCCTGAGCTAATAACGTCAAATAAATAGTACATGAACAAAAAAAATACTGCAGAGTTGAATAAGAGTTTGTCGCGATGCTGCCATCTCCGTCGGCACCATCATACTGTATGGGAGCATTCACGCAAAACTGAAAGCCAACCACCACATTTAACCAGGGCAAGAAGACTGGGAATATAGAAGAATACAAACAGTTTAGTTATTCCCTCCGCAAAGCAATCAAGCAGGCTAAATGTCAGTATAGGGACAAAGTTGAGTCCCAGTTCAACGGCTCAGAAACAAGACATATGTGGCAAGGTCTACAGACAATCACGGATTATAAAAGGAAAACCAGCCACTTCACAGACACCAACATCCTGCTTCCGGACAGGCTGAACACCTTCTTCGCTTGCTTTGAGGATAATACAGTGCCTCCGGCGCGGCCCGCTATCAAGGACTGTGGGCTCTCCTTCTCCCTGGCCGACGTGTGTAGGACATTTAAGCAGGTTAACCCTCGCAAGGCTTCCGGCCCAGAAGGCATCCCTAGCCGCGTCCTCACAGCATGCACAGACCAGCTGGCTGGTGTGTTCACAGATATATTCAATCACTCCCTATCCCAGTCGGTTGTCCCCACATGCTTCAAGATGGCCACCATTGCATTCTTAAGGACAAGGACTAAGGTAAATGAACTAAATGACTATTGCCCCGTAGCACTCACCTCTGTCATCACGAAGTGTTTTGAGAGACTAGTCAAGGATCATATCACCTCCACCTTACCTGCCAACCTAGACCCTCTTCAATTTGCTTACCGCCTCAATAGAGCCACAAAAAATGCAATCGCCACCACACTGCACACTGCACTGTCCGACCTGGACAAGAGGCATACCTATGTAAGAATACTGTTCATTGACTACAGCTCAGCATTCAACACCATAATACCCTCCAGGCTCATCATCAAGCTCGAGGCCCTGGATCTGAACCCCGTCCTGTGTAACTGGTTCCTGGACTTCCTGATGGGTCGTCCCCAGGTAGTGAAGGTAGGAAACAACATCTCCTCTTCGCTGATCTTCAACACTGGGGTCCCACAAGTGTGCGTGCTCAGCCCCATCCTGTACTCCTTGTTCACCCATGACTCCGTGGCCAACCATGCCTCCAACTCAATCATCAAGTTTGCAGATGACAACAGTAGTAGGCTTGATTACCAACAACGATGAGACAGCCTACACTGAGAAGATGAGGGCTCGGAGTGTGGTGCCAGGAAAATAACCTCTCACTCAACATCAACAAAACTAAGGAGATGATCTTGGACTTCAGGAAACAACAGAAGGATCACCCCCCTATCCTCATCGATGGGACCACAGTGGAGAAGGTGGAAAACTTCAAGTTCCTCACACATCACAAACTGAAATGGTCCACCCACACAGATAGTTTGGTGAAGGCGGCACAACAGCGCCTCTTCAACCCCAGGAGGCTAAAGACATTTGGCTTAACATCTAAAACCCTCACAAACTTCTACAGATGCACAATTGAGAACATCCTGTCGGGCTGTTTCACCACCTGGTACAGCAACTGCACCGCCCACAACCGCAAACCTCTCCAGAGGGTGGTGCAGTCCGCCCAACACATTACCGGGGGCAAACTTCACGCTGTCCTGGACACCTACAGCACCCGATGCCATAGGAAGGCCAAAATGATCATCAACCACCTGAGCCACTGCCTGTTCACCCCGCTATCATCCAGAAGGCTAGGTCAGTACAGGAGCATCAAAGCTGGGACTGAGAGACTGAAAAACAGCTTCTATCTCAAAGCCATCAGACTGCTCAACAGCCGTCACTAGCAGATCAGAGGCGGCTGCCTATAGATATAGATTAGGAATCACTGGCCACTTTAAGGACATGAATCACTAGTCACTTTAATAATGTTCCGTATCTAGCATTACTCATGTACAGTTGTAGTCGGAAATGTACTAGTCATTTAAAAAAAAATTCAACCACTACACAAATTTCTTGTTAACTAACTATCGTTTTGGCAAGTCGGTTAGGACATCTACTTTGTGCATGAAAAGTAATTTTTTACCTTCTCAGCTCGGGGATTCGATCTTGCAACCATTCAGTTACTAGTCCAACGCTCTAACACTAGGCTACCTGCCACCCCAGTGGAAGCTTCTTTTAGAAGCTTCTGATAGGCTAATTGACATAATTTGAGTCAATTGGAGGTGTATCTGTGGATGTATTTCAAGGCCAACCTACAAACTCAGTGCCTCTTTGCTTGACATGATGGGAAAATCAAAATAAATCAGCCAAGACATCTGAAAAAAAATTGTAGACCTCCACAAGTCTGGTTTATCCCTGGGATAATTTTTTTATTAAACGCCTGAAGTATAAACACCATGCCGTCATACCGCTCAGGAAGGAGACGCGTTCTGTCTCCTAGTGATTAACGTACTTTGATGCGAAAAGTGCTAATCAATCCCAGAACAACAGCAAAGGACCTTGTGAAGGTGCTGGAGGAAACAGGTACAAAAGTATCTATATCCACAGTAAAACGAGTCATATAGCGACATAACCTGAAAGGCCGCTCAGCAAGGAAGAAGCCACTGCTCCAAAACCGCCATAAAAAAGCCAGACTGCGGTTTGCAACTGCACATGGGGACAAAGATCGTACTTTTTGGAGAAATGTCCTCTGGTCTGATGAAACAAAAATAGAACTGTTTGGCTTTGCTGCAGGAGGGACTGGTGCACTTCACAAAATAGATGGCGTCATGAGGAGTAAAATGATGTGGATATATTGACGCAACATCTCAAGACATCAGTTAAAGCTTGGTCACAAATGGGTCTTCCAAATGGACAATGACCCTAAGCATACTTCCAAAGTTGTGGCAAAATGGCTTAAGGACAACAAAGTCAAGGTATTGGAGTGGCCATCACAAAGTCCTGACCTCAATCTCATAGAAAATGTGTGGGCAGAAAAAGACTGAAAAAGCGTGTCCGTACTATTGTTTTTACAGATGAACGTGGTACCTTAAGGCGTTTGAAAATTGCTCCCAAGGAGGAACCAGCTATGTCAGGAGGAATGGGCCAAAATTCACCCAACTTATTGTGGCAAGATTGTGGAAGGCTACTCGAAACGTTTGACCCAAGTTAAACCATTTAAAGGCAATGCTACCAAATACTAATTGAGTGTATGTAAACTTCTGACCCACTGGGAATGTGATGAAAGAAATAAAAGCTGAAATAAATCATTCTCTCTACTATTATTCTGACATTTCACATTCTTAAAATAAAGTGGTGACCCTAACTGACCTAAAATGGATTTTTACTAGGATTTTTACGAGGATTAAATGTCAGGAATTGTGAAAAACTGAGTTTAAATATATTCGGCTAAGGTGTATGTAAACTTCCGACTTCAACTGTATAAACTGCACTTCACACTATTCTACGGTATCTTAGTCACTTTTAAATTGTGTTTACATATTGCATCACCCATTTAATATGTATATATTGTATTTTATTTTAGACTATACCACTGACTGTTAAACAGCCATTTACAGCACATCAGAGACTGCTGCCTATAGACATAGATTAGGAATCACTGTCCACTTTAAGGAGATGAAATACTAGTCACTTTAATAAATGTCCCCGTATCTTGCATCTCATGTGTAAACTGTACACTATACTATTCTACGGTATCTTAGTCACTTTAATTGTTTGTAAATATTGCATCACCCATCTCATATGTATATACTGTACTCTATACTATTCTACGGTATCTTAGTCACTTTAATTGTTTGTAAATATTGCATCACCCATCTCATATGTATATACTGTACTCTATACTATTCTACGGTATCTTAGTCACTTTAATTGTTTGTAAATATTGCATCACCCATCTCATATGTATATACTGTACTCTATACTATTCTACGGTATCTTAGTCACTTTAATTGTTTGTAAATATTGCATCACCCATCTCATATGTATATACTGTACTCTATACTATGTCACTGTATCTTACTCCAATGCTGCTATGACATATATGTATATATATTCTTAATCCATTCCTTACTTAGATTTACTTGTTAGATATTACTGCACTGTCGGAGCAAGAAGCACAAGCATTTCACTACACCCACAGTAACATCTGCTAAACATGTGTATGTGACCAATACATTTGATTTGATTATCATGATGGGCAGCATGATTAAATGTGTGTGAAAAGATAAGAGGATGAGTTATATCAATGTTTCAGTAAACAACGCAGAGCCACTGAATTCCTGTATCTCTCACATGTTCATTGACAAATCCAAACCTAGTTGGATCCTGTTATGGGTAAGCCTAGTGATGATTAAGCTCTATTGCCTCTGCTGCCTGGCAAAAAAAAGTATAGCTAGTTAAATTCTTAGAAAGCTAGGTATGGAGCTCACTACATTGTTGCCTTGACTGAACTATTTAGGCTGTGGTCTAATGAGGATCATCATCATTCTGAATAGCATCTTCATAATCAGTTAGACTGGCTAGTGTGGTCAGCGAACGTTAGCTAGTTACTGTAAAGTCCCGTTGGCAATCAGGTAACCCTCCATCAGGTCAGTACAAGTAATGACATGATTATCCATCTTAAACGTCATCAAAACCACCTCTGCTGGCTATTTCTTCTTGTCTATTGCTACATTGCATGGCAGTAAATTGACTGTGATAACTAGTTAGCTACCCAGATAACGCACTGCTATGGCAAACTAGCAATCTATCTAGATGGATAGCTAATGTTAGCTAAATTAGCGTTACCCTGCTAACGCTAGCTCCCAATACATTATGCTGCGCTGCATCCTACCTTCAGCTTGATAAACTCTCAAGAGCTTGTAGACAACCGATTGGAGCGTCCTCAGCACCTTAATACAATTTCACGGTCTTTCACCGGTTTAGTTCTTCATCCGTGCCATTCATTGACCGGTGCTGATGCAGTGGTTCTTGTTGATTCTTCTTCCCAGACTCTGTTTAGCTGAGGCGCAGCTGGCAGGAAACTGCCCAATCCCACTGGGACTTCAGTCTTCAACCAATCATTACCCGCGAGTACAAATAAGGGCGTGTCTTGTTTTAAAGAGGTTGAATGGGTCCTTGCCCTGATAGACTGTCAGACAGGTAAATCATTCAAGATTAGAAAAACTGCAAAATTCAACACTTAAAACATAATAATACCTAAATAGCCAACAAACGCACAGTACAAAAAATTACACAGAAAATAGAAGCAAACCACTTTATACCTATTACTGATGATGGATAAACCAGTCACGACATAGAACTGCACCATAACAGAACGCACAAATGCATAAAATGTTATACAATTAACCAACAAACCACTTAGTAAAAAATATTTTTTTACAAATTAACCACATAACACTTTGAAACGAAGATAATTGTTGAATACAACAATGTCACCCATTTACAGTTCAGAGATGAATACAAAAACGAATCACATTTTAATCGGTCGCATACAGTGCACATATTCTGCAGATGTTATCACAAGTGCAGCAAAATGCTTATGTTTCAA
Source organism: Oncorhynchus kisutch (assembly GCF_002021735.2). NCBI lineage: Eukaryota > Metazoa > Chordata > Actinopteri > Salmoniformes > Salmonidae > Oncorhynchus > Oncorhynchus kisutch. The sequence goes on along the minus strand of NC_034197.2, from coordinate 27,670,705 downwards.
CCTTCAACAGTGCAGTATACCTAACAACACAAAACAATACACCCCCCCCCCCCCATAATTTGCAAATTCATTCATTAAAAATCCTACAATGTGATTTTCTGTATGTTTTTCTTCTCCTTTTGTCTGTCATAGTTGAAGTGTACCTATGATGAAAATTACAGGCCTCTCTCATCTTTATAAGTGGGAGAACTTGCACAATTGGTGGCTGACTAAATACTTTTTTGCCCACTGTATATATAATGGAGGGTATGGACAGTATTGACAGTATATGAATAGGAAAGGAAAGGTGTGTACAGCAGTAGTTATATATGGTGAACCTTGATTAGAATACAGTATATACATATGAAATGGGTATAACAGGAAGTAAACATGATAAAAGTGTTCAATGACTATGTACAGTGTTTTCAGAAAGTATTCAGACCCCTTGACTATTTCTACATTTGATTAAGTTACAGCCTTACTCTAAAATTGATGAAATAGTTTTTTCCCTCATCAATCTACACACATTATTCTACACACAATACCGCATAATGACAAAGCAAAAAACGTTTTTTAGACATTATTGGGTATGAAGCTACAAGCTTGGCACAACTGTATTTGGGGAGGTTCTCCCATTCTTCTCTGCAGATCCTCTCAAGCTCTGGTTGGAAGGGGAGCGTCGCTGCACAGCTATTTTCAGGTTTCTCCAGAGATGTTCGAATGGGTTCAAGTCCGGGCTCTGGCTGGGCCACTCAAGGACATTCAGAGACTTGTCCCGAAGCCACTCCTGCATTGTCTTGGCTTTGTGCTTAAGGTCATTGTCCTGTTGGAAGGTGAACATTTGCCCCAGTCTAAGGTCCTGAGCGCTCTGCAGCAGGTTTTCATCGAGGATCTTTCTGTACTTTGCTCCGTTCATCTTTCCCTCGATCCTGACTAGTCTCCCAGTCCCTGCCGCTGAAAAACATCCCCACAGCATGATGCTGCCACCACCATAGCAATGGTGCCAGCTTTCCTCTACGTGTGATGCCTGGAATTCAGGCCAAATAGTTTAATCTTGGTTCTATCAGACCAGTGAATCTTGTTTCTCATGGTCTGAGAGTCTTTAGGTGCCTTTTGGCAAACTCCAAGCTGGCTGTCATGTGCCTTTTACTGAGGAATGGCTTCCATCTGGCCACTCTACCATAAAGGCCTGATTGGTGGAGTGCTGCAGAGATGGTTGTCCTTCTGGAAGGTTCTCCGAACTCTAGAGTTATGTCAGAGTGGCCATTAGGTTCTTGGTCACCTCCCTGACCAAGGCCCTTCTCCCCCGATTGCTAAGTTTGGCTGGGCGGCCAGCTCTAGAGATTCTTGGTGATTCCAAAGTTCTTCCATTTAAGAATGAGGCCACTGTGTTCTTGGGGACCTTCAACGCTGCAGATTTTTTTTGGTACTCTCCCCCAGATCTGTGCCACGACAGAATGCTCTCTTGGGTCTCTACGGACAATTCCTTCGACCTCATGGCTTGGTTTTTGCTTTGACATGCATTGCCAACTGTGGAACCTTATATAGACAGGTGTGTCATTTCCAAATAATTTCCAATCAGTTGAATTTACCACAGGTGGACTCCAATCAAGTTGTAAAAACATCTCAAGGATGATCAATGGAAACAGGATGCACCTGAGCTCAATTTCTAGTCTCATAGCAAAGGGTCTGAATACTTATGTATGTTTTTTATTAATATTTATTTTATTTGCAAACATTTCTAAAAGCCTGTTTTTAGCTTCGTCATGTGGTATTGTTTGTAGATTGTTGAGGATTTTTTTTTAAATTTCATTTAATTTTAGATTTACAAAAGGTGGAAACATTCAAGGGGTCTGAATACTTTCTGAAGGCACTGTACATAGGACAGAACTTTGGAACCATAAATGGAAGAAGTTTGGAGCCATCCAGAACCTCTCTAGAGCTGGCCGCCCAGCCAAACTGAGCAATCTCTAAACTGGAGTTGACAGTAGTTTTTCAGGACCACAAAAGTTAATCATTTACAATATTAACAAGTCATGCTCTACTTTGGACAGTAGCTCCAAAGGTACATGAGACACAGTTTCAAACTACCATCTCCTGAAGCCCTGATGTCCAGTATCGGATTATAGTATGCCACAGTTAGTATCCTGCGGAACAGGCTCCTGATTCCTCCTCAGCCTCTCCTGCCCTCTTAGACCCAGTCCATCCCGCTGGTCTTGGGCAGGTGTCAGGGCTGGACGGTGAGGTGGTGAGACATGGCTGCAGCGGCACAGACTCCCAGGGGTCCTCAACCCCTGCACCAACACAGTCCTGGGGCAGCCCGGCCAGCCGTAACATTGCCGAACCCCCCACAAACCCTCTCAGCCCCCCAGCCAGTGCCCGTGAGGCTGCCCTGAGCCCCCCTGCCCGCCTTCGTCGCCCTGATGCTGCCCCCCTACCTCGCCCCAAAGCCAGTTCAGTCAGGAAGCCCAGGCTCTGGGAGGGGAGGCTGAAGAGCGGCAGCCCCCTGAAGAGCTCAGGTAGGGGGCGGCAGCCACCGGGAGGCAGACACTCAAACTGCACAAGGGTGAAGCGTTCGCCGGCGCGGCCCTGCAAGTAGTCCGCTAGAATGCAGCTGAGCGAGGCACTGAAGACATCCGAATACGGAGAACGACACCCCACCCCTGACTCCCCATCCTCGTCACACCCCCTCCCCCAGAGAGTATCCCTCTCCCAGCCCCGGCTGCCCCGACTGCCCCACTCCTCAGCCCTCTCCCAGGCTGCCTGGGTCAGCACCAGCACCACTTTCCCCCCCTGTCTCTGCAGGCGATCAAGCCGGGAGTGGAGCCATGGAACCGGTCCCAGGACACTGAGCTCGGCCTGGCTCCACAGGTCTAGAGATACACTGAAGCCCAGAGAGGAGAGGGACAAGCCCAGACGACACACCAGACCCAGCACAGCCTGATCATTGTCAGGAGGGTACAGCAACACAATGTGGCCACCTCCTACTGCACCTGGGAGAGAGAGGGAGAGGGAGATGGAGGGGGGGGGGGGGAGAAAGAGACGAGAGAAAGAGAGAAGGTAGAGAAAAGAGAGGGAGAGGAGGGAGGACAGAAAGAGAAGAGCAGCCGAGGAAATTAGATCCAAGAAGAGAGAAAAAAAAGGGATAGAGAGAGGGTGGTTATTCTTCTGAAGCATGAAGAAAGAATATAATTGGATTCAGATATAATTGGAGACAGTGAATTGTGAGGGAATGTTTTAAAGGCTTATCTTACCTTTTATGTCCTCATCTTTCAACCATCTCCACACGTATCCTGTGGGGGAGATAAAAAAGTGCTAGAATAATGATGAGATGTGTGTGCCGAAAATGTCAGGCTGGCACCCAGGCTAGTAATATTATATTCATGTATAGTTAATACATTTAGTGATTAGATAGCTTCAGAGATAGGTAATAATATTGATAATATATAGCTGCATCACTAACCTTTGAGAGCACCATGTATGACGTAGGCCCCAAGTATTGCCAAACAGATTAGTAGCAGCCCTATCAGGAGAGTCAGGAGCCATCGGTTCCGTGGTGCTATAGGGGAAGTCAGTCTGATTACATACAGCTGTGGACCAATGCCTCATAATCCATCATTGTATCCATTATTTCTGCCAAATATCCTCTTTAGCTAATTTAGCACTAATCTCTATGCTGCGCGTTATAGAGACACAGATTAACCAAAGACCTAACCTGTTAATAATCCAGTATATTTCACTCTTAGTAAAAATGGTTCCAAAAAGGTTCTTCGCCTTTGACCCATAGGAGAACCATTTTTTGTTCCAGGTAGAACCCTCTGTGAAAAGGGTTCTACCTGGAACCAAAATGGGTTCTGCAAAGGGTTCTCATATGGGGACAGCAAATGAAACATTTTGGTTTCTAGATAGCACCTTTTTTCTAAGAGTGTGGGTCAGTTGCATTAATGAATTGATGACCATTTAACCAATCCTTAGTACAGCCAAATACAGCATACAACCAGTTTAGAACTATAGGTAAACCTTGTAAAATGTAACATATTGACCCTCAGGGGTGAAATGCATACTTGCAAATGGACACACGGGATCCAGCTTTGTATCCATCCCTTGTACTTTCATCTAGACAACAAGAAACAGTGTGGTGTCAGACATAAACACTTACAGTACTGCATTTCAGAGTAAGTACAGGCTCACAATTTCATTCAAACAGTGCACTCTGTCCACAGGTCAGGAGAGAAGTGTTTACCTGGACACACAGAGCAGGATGAGGGTTCACATTGATGAACTCTCCTCTTTTCTGTAAAAAAACCCAACAGAAACAGAAACTCAACAGTCATATTCAGTAAGGTCCTCAGTAAGGTCAAAGGTGAAGGGTAAGTCGACCTCACACGGTAGGCCTTACCCAGTGTCCGTGGAGAGTGGGCGTCCACCCGGCATGTGTGTGCTTGTGCATCCTCTGCCTGGAGCCCTTCAACTCCTCACAATGCCCCCCCGCTGAGCCCCTTCTACACAGCCACAGTTCCCCCTCCAGGCGACAGGGGGCAGTCACGTTCCAACTCAGCACTGTGCCGTTCCCCACCTTCTTCTGAGCCTCCTCCACTGACAAGGACACATTGTTGTCCCACATTCTTCTGAAAAGCTCTGAGAGAGGAATGGAGACATTTGGGTGTTACAATAACAAATATTTCCAGTCCAGAGTCAAGAGTTCTGCGGTAGGGAGGGAATCTGATTGAACTCCTTACCTTTGTTGTTCATGAAGGGGCAGATCTCTCTGCGTAGATTATGTCCCTTCCACCAAACCTGTTGTAAAGCAACATACAAGGAATGTGCACAAGTGACTCCTACATGACAAGGATCATGACTATTCAATTCAGCTTTGGAAACAAGTTGTTCGTCAGA